>NW_026848183.1:0-45736 GCF_030411735.1 Phialemonium atrogriseum | reverse complement strand
ACCCCCCCCCCCCCCCCCCCCCCCCCCCCCCCCCCCCCCCCCGCCCCCCCCCCCCCGCCCCCCCCCGCCCCCCCCCCCCCCCCCCCCCCCCCCCCGCCCCCCCCCGCCCGCGCCCGCGGGTATATCAAATGAAACACCCTTAGTGTCTAGCTAAGCTCTGTCAAGTGCTAGGTGACTGTGGGAGGATATCTTGTGGCTCTTCTCAAAAGGCATAGATGGCGAATTGGTATCGTCAGGCTTGCTCTATTCCCGCTTCTTCAACCTAGTGTTTAGGATTGGAGAGGTGACTAGGAGATAGAGTCTAGGCAATGGGGAGACATGGAGAAACAGATAGAGAGGCAGAGAAGGAGAGCAAAGGGGGTATAAGAGTGTCGTAGGGATGAATCATAGTCAGCTAGCATTAGCGAATCCTGGAAACCCATGTTGTTGTCTTGGTGTCTATCTTGGAGGTTAACGCATTGTCTGCTTAGTCTCCTTGTTAATGCTGCTGCTTCTTGGATTCCTTGGCTTTGAAGCTATGGCCTGACAAACCTCTGCTTCGATCGACTTCACCGCGCCACCAAGCCCCCCCCCCCCCCCCCCCTCTCCTAGGAAGAGGGTGACGGGGATGAGAATCGAGATGAACAGTCTGACGAGATAGATGCCAAGCTGCGTCTGCGACTAGATCTCTGGCAGACGTTGGATAGTGGCTGCATGGCCTTGTCCTTGAGCACCAGCGTGGGCTAGAGGTAGTCCTTCTAGGCATTGATGATTGCGAAGACAAATACCACGCTGAGGACGGGCTTTGACATGAGCATGACGATGGACCAGAACAGCCGGAACAGTTCCGCTCCGGCTGTGCCTGCCACCTCAAAGATCTCCCGCGGCAGGTCGTTAAAGAAGCGTGTGGCCAGGACAACGTTGAATGCGCTAGAGCTGGCCAGAAGCCACACGTCCCGATAGGGGTTGATAAGCGACTGGCTGGTGAGGGGCTGATGCAGATAGTGGGGTACAGCGGGACTAACAGGACGACGGACGGCATGCGAACAGTGTCCCAAGCATTAGCCCGTTAATCATCGTCGCATCCCGGCGATGGGCAACGTGCTGCTTGACCTTATGCCTAGGCTAATCCTATTCAGCATGCTGTTTGTCATCTAGCAAGCCGCTATGTTTTCACTTGGAGAGACAGCTGGGGCTTCTCTGTTGGCCTAGAACAGGTATGGAGGTTCATGTGGGGAAGAAGTTATTGCAGACTATATCTACTATACCAGCGTGTTCGAGTTAAAATGTCTTGCCGCAATCTAGCTGCTGAAGCTTAAGTTGAGCTTGACGGGGAACTCCTTGATGCAGCGTGGTAGAGCATTAGCATTACATGTCAAGAAGCAAGTGCTTAAGTAACGAAATAGCGCAAATTCGTGTTCCATTGAGATTGTAAGGTATAGCAGATAAGCTGGCATCTATATATATTACGCGATTGTTGCTAGTTAACCTCCCCTTATCAAGGAGTGGCATATGCAGGGAGAAGAGGCAAGGTAAGCGCTACATAGAGAAAGAACCAACATGCGCCTCACCAGAAGGATTGACAACTTCCTACGCACCTGCTGTATTCCCCTGCCCCTCCTGACCCCCCTGACTAGCCCTAGCATTACTGGGATACACGTACTGCACCGACGTCTGCTGCATCCCCTGCTGGCCGTACGCAGCGACCGGGACATTCCCGCCGGTATACCCTTGGGCTTGTTCTTGCGCGCGCAGGATTTGTGGTGCTGGCGTGGCAGTGTAGTATCTGGCCGTGAGAGCAAGCGACGATGCTGGTGTCCCCTGGTTTTGAAGCGCGGCTTGGTTGATGGCGATTTGCGGGTTGGGCTGTAGGGTTTGCTGTTGCTGTGGGTTGGTGGCGGCGTTGTAGGTGGGGAACCCTCCTTGAGGAATCGCTTGCTGGGTCTGCTGCTGCTGCTGCGCCGAGTATGGGAGCTGATACGCGCCTGGTGGGTTGCCGGGGGCGAAGTTCGTCGTGGCTCCGCCATGTTGGTTCATAACAGGCAACCCCTGATTCATCGGCGTAGAGGAACGCACATTATAATCCTGTCCGCCTGTAGGATGCGAGCCTGGCTGAGGATGCACCGTGTTCGTGCCTACGGTGGCGGTGTTCGTCGTCGACTCCTTGAGTGCGCGCTCGGCTACCTTGCTCGTCTTCTTCTTCTTCTTCTTCGCCTCCTCGGCCCGCAGTCTAGCCTCGGCCGCCCGCTCGTCCATGTCCATGCCGTAGACGTTGCCGAGGTAGACGGCGAACTCGTCGTAGGCCTTTTCAATGGTTGTGAAGTGGCCCCGCTTCAGGATGACCATTCCGTCCGGGTCTGTCTCGGCCGTAATCTGCTTCCCGTACGCCTCAAACTCGGCCATGGCCAGAGCCGTCTGGCACGCGTTGCGGATCTGCCGCCCGTTCCAGCGCAGCCCGCGCATATTCTCGGGCTCGTTGACGGCGTAGTGTTTCTCCGCGAACTCGAGGATGACCTGTTCCTCAAAGATGAGCTTGCCCATCCGCCCTTGCTGCTCAAACTTCTCCTTGATCAAGTCGAGGTTAAGCTTGAAGACCTTGCGCGTCTTTTCGAGGTCGAGTTTTGGATAATGCAGGCTCATGTGGATGCGCGAGGCGAAAGCCTCGTCAAAGTCGCCCACGCGATTGGTTGTGAGGAATAGGATGCCCGAGTAGTACTCGAGGACACGGAGGAAGACTGGCTTTCCTTAGCTTTGGCACGTTGATGTTACTGTGGGAGTGAGCATTCCACGCTTACCTGCGACCAGGCCATTCCTAATGAAGTCTTTCCGCTCTCGTGACGCAAGGAACACGTCGGCCTCGTCCAATAGCAGAATGCAGCCCCACCGGCTTGCCAGACTGAAGTTCTTTTCAAGTTCCGTCTGGACTTCATTTGCCGTAGTGCCTAGATCGCCTGGGTATAGGCTGTCAGCATGGCACGAACGATATGTCGAGATTTTGGCAGACTAACCGCATGTAATCTGGAGATATACTTGACTTTGTCCCGAATGTCTGTGTCTAGAAACTGAAGAAGGCAGCGAAGGTGGAGGAGGGCATGGGGAGATGTTGTATCGGGATCCTCCTCCTCCTCATCGTCACCCTCCTCGTCCTCGACTGCTGCTTCCAAGGTTGCATTATTGACAGTATCTCCAGTGGGGACTGTTCGAGGATCAAGGCCTTGTTGGACCACAGTGGCCCTCCTGTGGAGCGAGCCATCTGACGTTTCCCGGGTCAGATGGGCGAACTTATTTTCGAGTTTCGCTGCCAACTCCCGAAGTTGTGCATCGTAGTACACTAAGAATCTAAATGGCCGGAGGAACGAGGAGGGGATGACTCCCTTGGTCTTCTCATCGCTGACATTTGCGAAAATTGAGATGAGGGACAACGAGTAGACTATGACACGCTCAGGAAGTGGTGCCTGTCTGACAAACTCGCCTGTTATCGGCTTCCGAACTTCAAGTTGTCGCTTTGGTGCGAAGTTGAAAGTAACTTCTGGCTCCCCGATCAGCAACTCGACTGGGATGGCGAGACGGTCGATAGAATTCCGGTTGGGGATCTTGAGGGTTTCCCATCGCGTCCGGGCGAGCGTTGCGGGGATCCCATCTGCCAGCATTTGAGCGGCACGAAAAACCGGTTTCTCTTCCGTGGCAGGTTCGCTTTGATCATCGTCTGAATCGACTCGAACTTCCGCCTCTCTTTCTCTATATTTTTTGCGTCGGGATAGATATCCACGGCGGCGCTGGAATGCCTTTCTCGCCTCACGCGCCATCAAACTCATATCCCCCATCGCTCTTCGGTACCCTTTGAACATGTCCCAGAACTCTTCGTCAAAATGGCGGATGGAGGCGTTGGTATCGTAATAGTCATCATCCTCATCATCATCATCGCCATCGTATCGAGCGTCATCCAACCTCCCCATCGGAGATTTCACGTCACGCTCACGCTGAACGTAAGCGTCGACGCGAGACATGTTCCGCTCCAGGGCGTCAACCTTCTCGAGTAGACTCGCGTATTGCTCGGCGGGTACCATGGCTTTTCCAAGATGCGGACTTCCACCGGTGTCTAGTGGGGGATCTGCCCCCTGCCCCCTGCTCCGTCGGTTGGATCGATGGTCGCGCTGGCCTCCTCATTGACGGCAGGGTTACAGTCGAGATCTGGTGCCATGACTGCGTCTCCCCTCGTGATACTGGATGGAGATCTGGTACTGGAAGGGTCTGGGTACCTGGATCTTTGGAAGATGAGATAGAATGGCCGCGGAGGTGTCTTCTAGGCAGGACAAATGAGACACCAGTGCCTGCGTGGCTGAGGATGAGTGGGTTTTTTTATGAAATGGTGATTGGGCTTGGATGGTGTTGGATGAAGATGAAACGGAGACCGGAGTTCATGCTGATGTTACGAGAATTCCACGGCCAGAGAACAGAGGAAAGACACACGGATTTTGTGCTAGAGGTAGCGCCTAACTAACAAAGCGCGACAAGGGATCTGCGGTCCGCTAGGATTGATCAGAGCCTTATTCGACTGCCTAACGCTTCTCGTCCAAGGATCTCACACAACCCGGGTGGGCGCCAGACCAGCGACATGTAGCCTGTGTGTCAGCTGTGCCGCTCTGCCGTATTTCGCCTTCTACATCTTTCCCGAGGCGGCCACGTCAGTGACCGGTCTGAAGATATTGGCAAGTAGGAACCGATGTAGCACCTCTAATTTGACTGTCGAGTCGCACAAGACGCTGGATGTGCGGCAATTTGTTGTCCTTCAACCAATCGACTGAGTGTGTCGGGACATCCGACTTTGTGCTGCGTCAAATCCTACTTGAATTGGAATCCCGGGGAAGCCACAATGCAAGCCGACTATGACAGTTGCAGCCTGGGATGGCAAATCACAACTGCAGCTGTGTCAAAGTGCAGCTTTTCCAACCCCGCTGTTGGGCAGCCTCATGTGCACGCAGACCTAAAGATGAAAAAAATTAAAATTGACGTGATGGCGGGGTAGAACCTAAACGTAATTACTGTGTTACGCCTGCACCATGCAGGCAAATCATCTCTGAGGAGCAGACCGCCCACGCCTACACTGGTCCATGCTTATCGCTGGGCATATCTGACCAATAGCCTCAGGTTTCGGGGTTGTCGGCTAGCCCTTTGGCTACTCCTACTTGATCGGGACGCAGCCTGCTTAAACTGCTCGGCAACCACCAGTTTCGGCGACCACCTCCTTTGGCAACCACGACCACCTCTTTCAGCCCCAACTTTCCATAGATCATCATTTTCTTCTCACACAAGCCTTCCTGCCCTCCTTTTGCTTTAGCTTTCTATATCCTGAGCAGTCGGTCTAGATGGCCAAACCCCAGGGTGCACCGCCTCATATTCACCTCCACTCACCGGCCGTGGACTTCATTGAGACCAGGCTGCCCAAATATCACCCAGTCTTCGCCTCCGAGAACGTCATGTTTTGCCCCGAAACAAATCGGTTTGTTATCATCACCGAACAGCATGGGTCTGGCTCTAGCAATATGGCGCTGGCCAACCCAGCCGGCGGAGCCCCGGCAGGGCTACCAATACCGTTACCTGGGCTATCGCAAGGCACATGGGTACCAGCTTCTCGGCCACTGTCGCCGCTGGATTTCGAAGGAATGAGCTCCAGAGTTTAGTATCCGAGACGCAACAAGATGGAGAGAGGTAAATGAAGTACTCGAACGTGCTCGACTGGAGTACAATGGGCGAGATGACGAGTGGGACCATGGACTTATTGGCAAATTCAAGAGACACGGCCGTAGCTCAGGGAAACTGGTTGCTCAGCCAATCCAGCAGATCATCAAAGTTCTCTCATCTCATTCCGTTGCCACTCCTGTGTTGGGTGTCGTCAATCTGCTCATGACGTACGTGACATCTTGTCTCATGGCCTTTGAATCGCCTGCTGTGTTGTCGACTGACACAAAGTAGGCCTGGAAAGAAGCCGCCAAGGTTCGGGACCAAGTCTCTACCGAGATCGACAAGTTAGGCAAGGGTGTCTTGTTCGCCAACATGAGGCAATACTATGAGACCTTTAAGGACGACCAAAACATCATCAATGCATCGGTGAACCTCCTCCTCACTATTTTCAAGGCCCTCGAGGGTGCCATTGGCTTCTATATTAGCCAGCAAGGTGCAGAAATACCCTTCCTGCTGTCATGTCTTAATCGAGGCTTTAATGCCAAAGCTGACCCGGTTGCTTCTCAGTCCACCGGCTTGTCAAGGCTGCTTTCCGTGGCGACGAGTACATGACCTTGCTACGAGAGAGTCTGATTAAGATTAAGACTGACAGCGACAACCTGGAGAACGAAGCAAGCATTCCTTCTGGTTCCAAATATTTCAGCGTTTGTCTTTCAACCAGACCATCTCTTTTGTTACATCGCAAACCGAGGAAAACGTTAAAATCTAACGGCTGAGGTATCTAGACCAGGAGCAAGAATCCGCCAGATCTAGCCAAATCCTACACAACTCCGAGATCATTCGACAAGGGCAGCAGGAAAGTAATATAATGATGATTGACGCATGGAACAAGATCTTGCCCGTGCTAGGAAATTACGAACGTTTGAAGGGTAAGCAGCCTTCCAAACACAGATACATCACTTCTTTATCGTTATACTTACCAACTCCCCAGCCCAAGAACAACAGGGCTATCTCCTGCACCCCGACATCCCCTCCCCCTACTCCAGAGCCCCAAGTCCCCAACCCAGCATCACCCACATCATGCTCCCAGAACCCCCCCCGCCCTCCCCCTGGACCCCCCAGCTCCTCCACGACCTCGTCGCCGCAGCCCACGGCCTCGACAAGGAAGACATGGACGCCGTCCTCGACCGCGCCGGCACCATGCCCGCCGACGACCGCGGCCGCGCCGAGCACGTCGTCGCCACCCGCCACTTCCGCCACTGGATGCTGCGCCGCGACATGGCCCGCCTGCTCGTGCACGGCGACTTCGACTCCCCAGAATCCGTCTCGCCGCTGTCTGTGCTGTGCGTTACGCTCGTGCAGGCCCTGCGGTCCCGCGGGCCGGGGTTTGTGTCTCTTTTCTTGTATTCTTCTGCGGGAGGCATGGAAGGCGGGCTAGGGCGAAGGAGGAGGAGGAGGAGGATGCTGCTGGGCCTGGACTGCTTATGCAAAGCTTTATTGCGCAGTTGTTGCTGCAGTGTCCGTATACGTCGCCCCCCACACTACCCCCCAATGTATCGCTTGACAACCTCGAGGCCGGCGACGTGGACCAGCTATGCATCGTCTTTTCGCTCATGGCGCGCCGCCTGCCTGCGTCTGCGACGCTGGTGGTTCTCGTCGATGGGTTGATGGTCTATCTGCGCAGGCAGTTCAGGGATGACATGGATACGGTGCTGGACGCGTTGCTAGGGCTAGGGGACAGGGACAAGGATGGGGCGCCAAGGGTGCGCTGCTCAGTTAAATTGCTGTTGATGAGCCCGCAGCCGACGAGGTCGAGAGACTTGGTAAAGGTGTTTCGGAGCTGTGGGGGGCTGCTGAGTATGGAGGCTATGTATGACTCGGGCCAGGGACCAGGTAGGAGTGGGGTGGGGGGGCAGCTTGAGATGGGGTTGGGTGGGTTTGTTGAGGGGGACGAGGAGGATGATGAGGATGATGAGGAAGAAGATGATGATGATGACGAAGTTGAAGAAGTTGGATGAATTTAGTTTTCTAGTTTGCTAGTTGCACACAACATTGTTCAGGCTTGGTTTTGGGTGGCAGGATTTTTTAAGCCCAACTCGCAAGAGACTTTGGCGCAAGAACTTGAGGCATGAATTCAAGGCAAAATAAAAGCAAGCATAGATCACTAGGTTAAAGGGGAAAAGAGAATTATATTCCATCGCGAGATCTTGATTCTTATTTGACAGATTCCCCTTCAGTATAGCTTCCCTTCACCTTGTTGTCTAGTGCTTGATAGTAGACTCAGTTTTATCCCCCATGCTTGGTTTATCATCGGCCTCTTGTTCTATAACGCGAAGCAGCGCCAAGGGAGGTTCTACAACAAACGAATGCGAAGGTTGACATACCTTGTACTAGGCTTTCGATGTAGCCAACTCTGAAGGGACCTTAATCTGCCCAAACATCAAGATGTCAAATCAACGCCCTCCTCGGAAGGTCCGCGACTGCGACCGCCTAGGCAAAGGATGTGCCAGTGGAATATAAGTATCGGCATCGGGGCGGGCAGCTGAGGACGGCGGACCAGGCGTCGGAGTCTTCATTGAGTGATTGGAAACGGCAGTGGGCGCGCACGCGGGATATAATATTTCCAGAGGTGGCTCTGGCGGGCTGGGTGGCAGCTGGAACATGGGACTTAGACAAAGCCTGAAGCCAGCATATGTCCAAGTGGCTGTAGCACAAGACGACATGCTCTTGAAGCCAATAGGATTTTGTTGTGATTTTGTAGTTTGGTACTGTTGGTGTGTTGCTTGTTCCAACAAAGGCACCGGCGCTGTTGTACGCCGAAGTCAACGTACTTGTGCTACATTTTTCTGATAGCATTGATGGAAGCCTTACTAAGCTGAATATGCCACGGCGCATACATGTTTGTCACTAATCGCCAACTCAAGTCACTGTGCGTGGCGCCTGCCTCTGCAACACGAAACGCAGGCTTATACTTGCCACTCTTCCAACGTCATCCTTCCCTATATAGAACCTGTTGGCAAGGAAGGTCCATTGGGTTCTAAGCATAGACCATAGCTTATATTATTGCTTCGCTTTCCATTCGCCAAGTCTCCAACCATAGATGTTCCATCCTGCCAAGCTCCATATTTAGTACCTCAACGGTGGACTCAAACTCCAAACCATCTTCATTGTGTGGTTGCGATACTCTGGAGGCAGAGTTGTAATAGTTTTGCTGATTCACGCCAGCCACTCTACTGTGTCCTGCTCTAAGCACCGCGCTGAATTTTTCCACACCGCCAACCAACCATCGGAACGACAAGTACAAAGCCAAACCTGCGCCAAGCACTCCACCCTCGACGCCCCAAAAGCGAAGAAGGCGATAGCTCTCCATTCATGTCGTAGGTGAAGGATGATCATGAGAACCCCTCAGTTGCTAGAGCGCGACCGGGTTTCCATATCCTCTCCGGCACCGACTTGTCGCCCTCGGAGATCCTCCAGGACAGGCAACTTGGCCAGTGGTCTGAGCAACTGCATTATGTCGACTACCGCCTCGTACTGGAAGGAGCAAATGGGCGGTGCTCTTTTCTTTGCGGCAGCGCCCATACACTTTACCTTCCGCGTGTTAATGTATTGATCCCAAGACGGAAGTGGCGTTCAGTGTTCTTGTACGTATCCATCCCCAAAATGGAAGTGGCATTCAATATCATTCTCCGTATCGATTCCCAATATGGAAGTGGTCTTGCCTGCGCTTGCTGTTTTTAAGTGTTTGCGTATGACTCTGCCGTATGTGGTTGAAGTTCGCAAGTTGTTCGTGCTGATGCCAGGGTCCTTATCCGAGATGACGTGAATCTCAAACTTATTGCGAAGACAGGTGGAAGCAACCGTCAGGTAGACTAAGAGGTGACGCTGTTTGAGAGATGTGCAGGGGCTTGACGCACAGGGGTCAGTGTCGGCACAGAACAGTATCGGCACTGGCAAGCTGAGGAAATTGCTTGCAGCTTATTATCATCACAATGCACATTCCATTTGCACGCAATAAGTTCATCAGCCTGTGTCAGATTTCAAGCAAAGTAGTTGTAAAATCAGCTACAGATAACAGTTACAATACAAACTAGCTGCTTCAAGTCCCACCCCACAATACCTCTCAGTCAGGACTAAGAGTCATCCAACAAACTATCCCTGACGATGGCCCATGATCACCATCCCAATCCATACACCAAGCACAACCCCACCGATATGAAACACAAAATGCGACACCCAATCCATCAGTGTAGGCGCACCTAGAGCAGGAGCAGGCCTGCGATTCAGAGTAAGGCTCTCCATGAACTCGCGCATCTGCGCATCAAGGTCACCAAACCCTAGGTCCACAGGGCCGGAAGCGGCAATGGTGCTGGCGTCGCCGGCCTCGGAGGCGAGCATGCCGCCAGGGACATGGTGGGCCATGTTGTCGATAAGGGGGGTGGGACTGGCTGGGGTGTCCTCCAAGGCGGGGGGCGCGGCTACCATGATGGGGCTAGGCAGTTGGGCAGTGCCGAAGGGGATTGGGTTCGGCGGGACTGGGTTTGGGAGTGGTGGTGGGGCCGCGGGGGTGCTAGAGGGAGGGTCGGGCGGGCCTCCGTTGATAGTGGGGGGGTCGATGTTGTTCCCGCCAACGTCGTTCCACCCAACATGGTTCCCGCCGACACCGACTGGCTGCGCCGGAGGAGGATGAGGTGGTGGCGGAGGACCCCCGACGACGTGGTGGACTGGGGGTGGGGGTCCGGCATAGCCCCCACCGTGACCGTGGACTGGATCGGGTGGCGGTGGTGGGCTGTCGGGGAAGACAGGGCCGAATGCCGGAACCTCGAGCGGGCCGGGTGGCATGCTGGAATGGCTGACGCGGAAGTGACGGTTGTCGGGCAGTTCGACTTCCATGACACCATTGGCGTTACCGCGGAAGCGGATCCGAATGACGGGTGGGTGGTATGGCATTGCGGGTTGCATCGTGGTGGTCTGAGGTGATGTGGAAATGCAGGCTGCAGGTTTGGATGGAGATTGTAGAGCAATCGGAGAGAGAGAATTGGGAGAATGTGCAAAGACTTCCTGGTGTTGGCTGTCGAATAAGACAGTTGCTGTGGTGTTAAAGATACTTGAGGACTGTGTAGCTGGAACAGAAATACGACACCGATGAGAGGAGGATAGAGCTTATATGCTCGCTCTAATGGCTGTCATGCCCATTGACTATCTTGTCTATTGGGGTGGGAATCCCTCTTGCTCTGGGCTTGGTCGGTGGTCGGTCCGCCGGCCATGTGCATCTCTAGCTAGTGCTGTATCGCCTATCACACCGACAACCCGTTGTTTTAGCCGACGTCCAAGACATCATTCCTTTGAGCAACAAACTTTTCCTGGCAATCTATGGCTTGTACCGGACCACACATATTGTGCCGCTGTGACTTGTAACATTCTGTCCGTTGCTTGGAAGATCGGCGGTAAGCAGAGGGATTTCTGGTTTTCACACGGTTCCTCACTCTCATCATGCAAGCTGCCATTGACATTCCCCCAAAGCTCTAGGTCGGTTTCGTGTGGTTCCTGCATGCACATAACCGACCATTAGCGCGTTATTAGTGGGTGGCACAGCAGTGGGAATAAATTCTAGCCTATCGGGACTCCCACCTTGTGAACCCCCGAGCCTAGCCAACGCTAGGCGTCTGCCTGAGACATGCTTGATCACATTCGAGGATTATGATATCTCGAATTTCCCATGCAGATCAGAGAACTAGCTATCCGGCCGGCAATCCTAGCAATCTAATGCCAAGCCTGTCGTTCGTGATAGTCCCACCCCACCGCAGCACCAAACGCAAACTGAGGAATCAGAAGCGAGCCAGCAACGGAGACAGCCGGCCATGACCCCCAGAGGCTGAAGTGAAACTTGACCCCATCCTGATTCGCCGATCGCTGCATATCTATAATTTTGCCAACGCTATATCGGCCAAGAGGGTTCTGATTTCTGATAAACGAACATTACTTTTGTTTTGTTTCCGAATGTTCTAGCCAAGCCATTTCCAGCCTACATTTGTCACTTTTTGAGACTCGTTTTTTCAATCTCTCTCTCCTCTGCTGTTCTAAATAGAACCAACGGGAGATGCTGCATTGGTGTGTTAGGGTTGTGTAAGACGCTGAGCCAAAATGGGCCAAAATACTTACGCTTGGTAACTCTGTTTCAAACCAAACCGAGATACTGTTGTGGATACTGTTGTGGATGGGTCTAGCCATGCGACTCATGGTATCTTCAACCCTGCGGCCCATGCCTTTGGACTAACTGCTAGTACTGAGACCCTGCCAGCCCAATTAGGCTTTATCTGTTTAACTTGATCACCTGTGAAGACTAATGATGGGATAGGGCAGGCTGGGGTTGATTTTTAAGTTGCTGTCTTCTTCCTCCTGCATAGGCATGGCAATGTTGCATTAGTTATCTTAAACCGACCGCTTCGTGTCCTGGGACAAAGTGGAGTGGTTTTCTTGGTGCCGGCACTCGGGAACCGGCTGGGCACCCTGGTGCGATTCCAAGACCCATCAGGTTCCAAGTACCCCTCCGACGCCGCTGGCTGATCACCTCGAAATGTGTTCCAACGCTTTATCGTTAGCTTAGCCATGACGTCCTAGACGCCAGTATTGCATATGTAAAGGCAAGCCTTTAGGCCAATTCCGGAGAAAATTGTTGATTCACGATTGGCTCAAGTTCATCCTCCCTGGCATTCCGCCGTCCCCACCGGGACTACTGGCGATGCCGCCGCCAACCATACCGGCCGGATCGCCAATACTTAGCCCACCGTGCCCACCCATGCCCATCCTGATGCTCCTTGCGGAGATCTCCGCCACTTCGTGATACGCTGCTATGTGGCCTGCTACATCCTGCTGTGGTCGTATTCGTTGCACAAATACTTAGTAGCATGGAACGTCTTGGGTCTAAACCAAGAAACTTCAGCAAAGTGCGCCGACGGAATCAGGAGGGGCGTCCTTAACGTTGTGCGTCCATCCCCATCGTCGGCCATGTGACGACGGGCAAGGAAGGAGCCCAGAAGCCATTTCCGGCAAGCGTAGGCAGCTTCTACTCAACCTTCGGCGCAGTGGGTGTCGCCGGGGAAGGGTGCCGTGCCAGGGGGTGCTTGTCAATCTTGGCATTTCACCACTGCCGGTACTGCTGGTCCCGACCGTACTGCTATTACTTACCATACCGACAATGGTTACTGACAGATTGGCGATACTAACGGCACAGTAGTTAGTGATGATCCTTTGGATAGGCAGGCGTGAGTCGGCGGAGACCACCAAGCCTCCCCCCCAATCCCTCCCCCCTCCCTCCCCACCCCGCACCACCCACTGTGCCGGTTGGCCAAGCTGGAGTGGGCATAGAGGGTTCTGGCTGTCGTTGCGCGAGATGTCAAACGCGCTCCAGTATGTCGCTGCTTTATATTCTAGAGTTTCCATCGTCGTCGATGGCCTTGACAAGTGCGGCGACTCGGTCAGATCCGGACCTGGTTTCTGAGCGAACTCACCAATATCCAGGCCGAGTCTGGTGTAAAGCTTTTTTTAACATCAAAGCACATCCCGGGACTTATGCGGGAGTTTGACAGAGGCCCAACTTTGGAGACCAGGGCGATTGACGAAGATATTCGTGCCTACTTAGACAGCCGCGCTTTGGAGCTGCCGAAATGAGTAGGGTTCACTTTTAGGCTACAAGACGAGATAAAAAATAGCATCTTCGAAACTGCCAATGTCATGTACGTGGCTCTTTGCACTCTCACTACATCGCGCTAACCTGTCCTTGAGGTTCCTTCTTGCACAGCTTCATCTTGATCCCCTAAAATGGAAGAATCAGCCACAGCAGCGCGCACCGCATTGGGAGTGCTTCCGGCTGGATTGGAGGCATACCACTGCGCCTACGAGGATGTCATTGAGCGGATTGAAGGACACATTGCGGACCAAGTCGAGGTTGCAAGCAGGTTCTCCCGTGGATACGTGCATTTGAGCATGCTCGAACTCAAGGACACTATGGTCGTAGCTGTCAGGCAGACGGGATTCGACTTCGAGAACCCCTTCCTGGTAGAAGATCTCGTCGCGTCATGCGCAGGTCTGGTCACCATCGACGACAATTGCTTAACCGTTCGCTTGGTAAACTACACGACGCAACAGTACTTCGAAAAAACTCACACCCATAAGCTTCCTTCAAAGTGGCAATCACGTTAATGCATCGATCTAGCGCTAGATCTGACCCATAAACTGGTCGGATGCCTCTATCATGAGCCGCTGAGTGGAGACACGAGGTAGTTGTCAAGTCGTTACTCGATAATGGAGCCGATGATAACTCAAAAGACAAAGCGGGAGGGACGTCGCTAATGTAGGCGACTGTGCGTGGCTGTGAGGGAGCTGTTACGTTGCTACTTGATAAAGTTGTCAATATGGAATGGGGAGGCAACAGCGTTAGATGCTGCTGATGCAACCAACTATAGACGGTGGCAAGGCCATATTTAAGCTGCTGCTCAAAAGGGGAGCCAACATTGAGTCAAGAACGAGCAACAGTCAGAGGCTATTTACCTTGGCAATCGAGAGATATCTTGTTGGCGTTGTTCAGGTTTTGTTAGATAATGGAGCTGCCACTGACGGGTCGCTGCTTTTGGAAATCTCTAAGAAACAACTACCAAGCTATTGTCAAGCTGCCAATTGGCAGAGGAGCCGGCATATAGGTAAGAGGTGAAACAGGTCGGACGCCGCTACTCAATCGCAAAGCCGACGTGGAGTCAAGAGACGGAAGGGCAGTACGCCACTGTCGTGGGCTTTGCGGGCAGGACGGGGGATGGCAGTCGCGCAGCTTGTCGATCAATTGGGGGACAGCCCGGCAGGGCTGTTATTTGCTGCCGTGCTGGAATAAGGTTGTCGATCTGTTGCTCGATAGACAAAGTGACGTCGCCCAGAGCTAGCACCGCGGCGGTCGACCAACGGCAAATTTGGGGACGTCGTCAAGCAACTGATCGATATGGGAGCCGACGTCGAGAACGCCGCTCTCGCATCAGACTAGGTGCTGGGTTTTGTACCTGATCCTGACATGCCACGCAAAGCGGTGAGGCCGCCGCCAGTAACGGTCGATCAACCACACTGCAGAGCCGTTTTTAAGCTGCTGCATAACGAGGGAGCAAAGATTGAGTCAAAATACAAAGAGGACTGCCGGACTGCACGGTTATGGGCGGCAACGGCGTTGCTGCCAAACTGCTACTCAAGAAGGGGGCTGATCTCTAGTCGCGAGACAAGACAGGCCAGACGCCATTGTTGCTCGCGGCCGAGACGGCGCACAAGGCTACTGCCAACCCGTTGCAGTTTAGAATCAAGGCTTCGAGCCGGTAGGCTGAACTGACTAGCGATAGCGGTATCGAATCGAGTTGTCTATTGACTGATGGGATCACTATATAATTAAGGAAATACGGGAGATGCACTTGGCTGAAGCTGCTGGAATGGCGGTTATTGCCATCTTGCGCGATTGATTCTCTTTGAGATGATTCAGGTCCGACGTCGGAGTTGCGAAGGCGGGGCTGCAGAACAAGCCCTCTCGGCCTGGTATGTGCTTTGTACCTGCATGCTTGCTAAAATCCACACCTGCTTATAACTTCAATCGATTCCCTATCAAAGACCAAGTTTGACTCAAGCCGTTGATGCTCTCTAACCCACCATGGCGCTGCAAGACGACCCAAACCTCCAAGCACATCCCCCACAGGCAATAATCATCGCATCGCAAAACCCCGTCAAGATCAACGCCGCCCTTCAAGGCTTCTCCCTCATGTTCCCCAGCACCACATACTCAGCCCGCGGTATCGCCGTCCCCTCCGGCGTCCCAGACCAGCCATTATCCGACGACGTCACCCTTCTTGGCGCCCAGAACCGCGCAGCCAATGCCCGCACGCTCGAACCCAACGCAGACTACTGGGTGGGAATTGAAGGCGGGGTTGAGGAACATGCGGGGTCGCTCCGCTCCTTCGCCTGGGTTGTGATCGCGGGCAAGGACGGCCACACGGGCAAGGCGCGCACCGGGACATATTACTTGTCCCAGGAAACGGCCAAGCTTGTGCGTGAGGGCATGGAGCTGGGCGACGCCGACGACGTGGTTTTTGGGCGGACGAATTCCAAGCAGCGGAACGGCTCGGTGGGGCTGCTGACGGATGACGTGATCGATCGGACGGCATACTATGTCCAGGCGGTCATCTTGGCGCTGATACCCTTTAAGAATGTCGGCCTTACATTCTAGACACATGTCTATATCATAGTGCAAAATTGGCAGTGAGGTTGAGAAGGTCATGGTAAAAGCATGTGCAACCTCGCTAGCCAGTGATTTAGAGTTAGGTAAGGCGGACATGATTGCCTCAGCTTCGGACGACGCGGTTGAGCCGCTTGATGATGATTATGGCGATGGTGATGAATACGATGAGCATGGAGTCAGCACCGGCTCGAGATGGGACTGATCAACAGATGGCATGGAGCTTGCTGACGACTTGCTAGTTTACTTATGCAATGCCTGTGGAGATAATGGCGCCTGTCCCTAACAGTAGAAGCTGGCATTACTTCTCTATTAGCCCTTTCCAACCCCATCTTGATAACTGGTCAGAAGAGATGGGCTGGCGATGCTGCTTCCTTTCTGGTTAGCCACCCTAGACAATAATCTCCTGCTTCTAAAGGGGAGAAACAATAATCGACAGTTCCTTGATCTTGGTCTGGTTGATCACCTTGGCCACCAGCTGGGACCCCGATTCTCAGGTCCCGATCATTGGCCTTGACATGTGCGGCGCCTTGACTGACGTCCCACCGCTGTCGCTGAGAGGGCTAACGACGGAAACGCTTTAGACTCCAGAGATACCCTACCTAAAGCACATGAAGACCTCGATGTTGCCGGTCCAGAGTCGCAAAAGCTCCGTAATCCACAACTGACCTGAACTTGCCTTTCTCAACAGACTCCAAGCCGTCAAGCAGGCCTTTCTCGACAGGGTCGCAGGCCCAGGCCTCTTCTGCGAACTGGTGCCCGACACCCTTGTGCGGTCTGGCGAGATTGCCATTTGTGACGACCGCTGGTCCAAAGACGAGCCACATCTAAACTCTGGGGCACCTGAGGCATCTGAGGAGCGAGGAACCTCCTTGCCACGCTCTTGTATCTCTCTTACTTCACAGACTACCAGGGGCGGCAGTAACTAGATACAGCGGATGATAACGATTGAGTGAGGATTAAGGGCAACAGCCGCTTACATAGGCAATAAGCAGCCGACGATAATCTTTGCCAGGTAATGGCAGACGCGCTGCTTGGCACTATTGAGGATGATATTAGGGACTGGAATGTTGCATGGCAATTGCATGATAGACTGCAATCACGCCAATACCCCCAAACTGGGGGGCCAGGCTAGGCTGGGATGGGACGGGCACCTCATGCATTCCGGCCGCTGGGATGCACGATTGGGTTTCGAAGACGGCATAAGCATCACTTTCAGGGGGAAAGTCCCACGTCCCGTCGTTCTCCTTCGATAACGGGTCCATGGACCGCAGGGGGAACGCCGAGAATTACGGCCCAGCTGGAGAGCCAACTGGACTCGGTTTGGACCAATAACCTGCAACTTGACGAAGACTTTGGGGTTTGCAAAGACCTTATACCATAAGACTTTGACGTTTCCAGTGAATTCGTCAGATGCCCCTGTACAGCAGTCAATTTCATAATACTATTGTCAAATGCCTTTCTTTCCAATCTTCCGAAACAACAGCTGGGTCGATATTCGTGTCATCAGCGCAATGCCGCTTATTCGATATCCTCTTCCATAGAGTCATCAGTATCTTCTTGTCCCTCAGAAAGTTCAAGGGTGCTGTGGGCATCATGCCATCTTAACAGCGCTAGGATATGGCATAGTGCGTTTCGCCTCCCGTCGATGGACTGGATCTGCAGCGTCAAGGTAATCCAAGTAATGCAAACCAAACCTAAAGTGCATGAAACGCAGGAAACTGTTAGTTGCTGCAATCATGAAGATGCTATAAGATGAAGGCATGCGTTAATCGCTTCGCATAAGTAGTGACAAATAAGTAAAGGGGTAAAAAGGAGCCGCACTCTTGCTGGGAGTAATCTGGGTTTGCTCTCCATGTAACAACTGCCTCGCCGAGGCACTGAGCTAGGGTCTCATTCGAGGCAATTGGCTTGCCCTCTCCGGTATGCTCGTCGAAGTAAATCTGCTTGAAAGCCCTTTTTGCTTCAAGCAAGGCTAGGAATGGATGCTTCATTGCCCACCCCCCAGCCTTCCGCACCATCGTACAGATCCCTCCGTCGTCTTCGGCGAGAACGCTACCTGCTCCGGTACGAATCTCCGACCTTCTGCATTCTATCCGCGGTCGCACTTCTGTGGTTCCGTGAGGGTCCTGCACGAGCCAGAGATTGAGGAAAAGTTGGAGGAAACAAATGACAAGATGTACGGTCACTTCCTCAGGCTTTCTCCGGCGCGCTTCATGCTCATCCTCGTCGATGCCATCGATATTTAAAGAAACCTCGAATTCGGACGACGAAGGCATCGTAGGCGAGGAGGACCCTGGAATGACGGTGCTGGAATCCATTTGATCGTTTCTTACCACCGGCTTTCTCTCTCGTTGGGGGTGCGATCTTTCGTCGCCAAGCGGTTCGGGGCGAGTTGCCCGTGCAAGTGCGACCCAGAAAGCCCCATTGGGAAGGCGCATAAGCTCTGATTCTGTGCATTGGAACAGATTTCGAGGACAAGGATCGTCAGTCAGAACCCCGTCAAGCCTTTGCCGACATGGCTTATGAGGCTTGCAGACTGGGCACTCGTTGTCGTGGTCGGTTTTAAAGATCGTCAGGTAGGGCTTCGCTGGGCTGGTAAGAAGGTGATAGGCAATTAAATGCCTATAAGTCCACCCGCTGGCAGGACTGTTTAACTCTTTCTCGTTGAGCTGTGACGTAACTCGCAAGCCCTTTTGCTCTTCTGATAATCTCTCCAGGTCTGCTGAGTTTCGGCTGAGTAGATCCCAGGGGCTATATCAACGGGTCTTATGTAAGAATGAGGATAGCAACTGAGATAGCAAAAGTGGGTATAGTGAGGAATGTTTAAGGTGTTTAATCCAAGAAATGTTGCGATGTTTCGATTGTAACACCTTAGGCGCCAATGTTGGGCAGTATGGGAGAATGGAGGGATGTCACGTGAATGGCAGTGAGTATTACCTGTTGGATTGAGTGGGTCAAAATTATATTACGGAACTAAAAGGTGTGTGTATCCACAAGTCTCGACCCACTAAAATACAGCCAAACTCACCCCTCTTTTGACACCTAATCCCGTTATGAATGGGAGTACTAGCGGCATTTGGGCCTTAATTATGTTGGTCACCTGACCTTGAATCTGACCGTACCCCTGGTTGGTCACAAAGGCAACCGAGAGTCTGTGATCACCTGACTAGTACCGGCGCTAACCCCTCCTCCGCATCTCTTTTCTCCACATCAAAAATAAACAACTCACATCACGTTAAAACTGACCACGCTAGCTGTCTATTCGCCTTAAGATGGCCGTGTCTAAATCGCTGCTGTTTCCGACAGGTGGTTGCGAATTTTCTACAGATCTTCCTAATGGTAATGTACCATCGAAACGAAAGGAGCGCCATTGTTCCACATCCTCAGATTCCCTCTCAGCAACGCAGCCACAGCTGGCAACTCCTATTCCTTCCCGAAACACCGACACCCCGGAACCAGCATCAATTAACGCAATCATTCACGAACATTGCCACACTCGTCTCTATGTCCCCCCAATAGCTTGGACTTCGAGTCAACTGAAACTTTTGGACTGCCAATTCGTCGCCAATAAACCCAGTTCAAAAAAGCCAGAATCTGCTACAGACGAGAAGGGCATAAAACACCATCAAAGCACGCAATACCAAGTGACTCTCAATGCGGCACATCAGCTTCGTCAACTTTGCTCGCCATCACTCAAGAAGTCTGCCATTGAAGACATTCTTGCTGCACACGACATCCATCCCCTTCGGTAACCTCAGGCCTTCTCGTAATAACACATCGCATCCCAATCACATTGCTAACAGTTGCCTATGCTAGGTATGACAGTCTGCCATTCCGGTTCGGCACCCGGGTAGCCAAAAGGCTCCGAACAGGGGGGTTTTTCGCGTCCCGCTCAGCCACTTCCTCCCTCGCCTTCGTTGAGCTCCGCACCCTCGGCTTGATGCGCTGGAAATACATCCACAATACCCCTCTCAGGAAAGATAACTATCCTGTATCCTGTCTCAGACAGAAGCATCTGCGACGTCTTCGACCCCCATGCGAGGCCGAAGATCCATACATCATCGCCATATTGATCGCCCTCGCCCAAGAGCAAAGGCAGCGGCACCGGCAGTGGCAGTGGCAGAACACGGGCCTGAAAACGATGGATTGCGCGACTTCTTCTACCGAACAACCAGACTCACACTCCGCGGCAGCATTGAGCTCCCCTCGAGACACACAAGGGGAGTCGCAGATGGCACCGTCTTCCTTCAACGTACGTTCAAGATACATTTCCCACATGACCGTGACCGTTAACTTGCTCGTACCCACAAGGTTCTCCTTCTCGCCCTCTCCGACAACGGAAGATGCCTCTACGTCTACAAGGCTTGCATCCCTTCCGCGTTCCTTGATAAGCTTGACGCGCCGTCCCGCTTCTCGCCATGCAATGCGGTCTTGGTCACGTATTACCCCATATCCCTCGCCAATCCCGAGAAAGTGGCATGGAGGCTCCATAGTCTGCTTCGTCCTTTGGCATGTACTGTACAAAGAGCTTTGGTTTAATAGATTAACCTGCCTCTTTGCTGGTATCTGCAATGGTTGTGTCGGTGAAGAATCAGGGCGCAGAGCAATATTTACCTCCAAGTGCTTCCAAATCTGCAAGTAGTGCATGAAGGTAAGGTGAAGAGAGAGGAGGCAGAGTTTTAACTTAGTGCTGCGACGTGGTAGGAACCTATCTGGTTTGGACTACGTGCCAGAACAGGGTGGCAGAAACGCTGTGTGCGCATTTACCTAGCCATAGACAAGTGCGCTGCTAATGCTGCTGCCTACAAGACCAAGCTTGGTGTGGATGATGGGGAAGACGTTAAACTGCAACCACTAGAAGATCTCATTTCTCTATTGTCTAGGGAGATGCCACGTTGCTAGTCATGGATTCCCCATAAGTAAGCGCGTCTGGAACAACCAGAGCCCCTTGAAGCAGATGTTACTGTATATACTAGCGACGGCCTAGCCAGCGCCCTCTCTAGGCTTTCGGTCGGCGTTTAGCTCCACATGCGGCAGACTAGGAACACGGAGACAATCCGCATGCTCAAACACTTCTCAAATTCCCCACGCGCAGTGCAGGCCACAAGCCACAGGCCAGTAGGTCATAGTTGAGAAGCTGTTTACCTGACGTCGTCGTTAGGCGGAACTCGGGGAACTTGAGCTTGTCATGTAGGGGAAAATGTTTGTCGTTGCGAAGTTCAAACTCGACGATTGTAATACCTGTCAGTTATGGCAACAAGGCCCAATACCGCTCGACAGGTTGTCTGCGGTTGACAGCGGCTGCGATTCTGACGATTCCGATTCCGATTTCAACTTCGATTCCACTTTGTTAATACCTGATCAAGCTTCCTATTAGCCAAGATGGGTTTGTCAGTAAATATTTCCTACTCACTCCTTTAGCTTTATTATCATTGACAGCAAATTATCTTCCTTTATCTGCTCCTTCTGTGGCAAACTGGTCCTTGATACCCTGAGCCTTGTTGGCTGGAACCCTTGGGACACCCCTTGGGGGTCACAACATCCTGGCAGCAAATAGCGATGACTGTCAGACCCTCTGGAGTTATGGGAGAGTAGGATGGGCTGAGACTCTGGATTGTTGTGGAACGAAGGCTTTGGGAGACTGAATGACCTCTGCCGGCTCCCCAACATGCTGCCGCTGCAGATTGCGAAATAGCTTGATCGGCTGAGTCTTTGGAGTTTACAGCTGACCTTACGGGTTTTCCGCCGCGTATATACACTCGAAGGACGGGAAGAGGGTAATTACCAGCATTATAGTGCCGGAATTATGGTATTGTTACGGTACTGCAGTACTAAAGATGGACTGGGCAACCTCTAACACTCCATGGGTAACCTCTGCGCTAGGACTCCGACAGGCAAATAATTCTTGACCTGTTGGGAAGAGCCACTGATGCGCAATGGGTTCCAATCACTAGAGGGTGAAATGTCCGCGGCCAACTTACGCGTACCATCTCATCACTCCTGAACGGGGCAAACTTGCGACAATCCACACGAGCCCTGAACGCTGGTAGGCCTAGGTAGCACGCCGCCCGCAGCTACAAAGGCCGTTGGAACCTGCTTCTAGTTCCGACCCCAACCCCCTAATTGGTCATTTCTGTGATGGGAATTCCCTTTCGTGGCTAGAATTTGGGCCTAGCCATGGCTGCTTTCAACTTGGGCAGCGACGATAGACTGCACTTGGCTAAGAATCCCGCCTCTGCAAAGGAGATTGCCGCTATAAGCGCTGTAGAACTGCGGCGGCCTGCAAAGCTTGACCTTAGGTGTGGTCGACCCGGTATTTGTGGAAGAGGACATCTCGCCGAGTGGTATCCTTCCGGTATTCTTCTGGTGTTCCAACTTGACACATGGGTCAGGAAACATTGGCTGACGATCTGGTACCGAACCTAGACCTCGAGACGGCCAACAGGCACAATGCAAAGAGGCAGCGCGGGATGGCTATTGAAAATAATGCGGGCGAATTTTACTGTCAGCGCCTGTCCCAGGACTGCTTTGTGCAAGCCGCTGTGCTGCTCTTCTTTAACTTGCTCTGCAACATTCCCGTGGACTACGTCACCAAGATCATCTTTGCGCACAAGTCAAAGAAGGGCTACAGGTTCTTCATCTTCGAACCCAAGATGCTAAACAACAACCAGTTTCGTTCGCAGGCTCAACCGCAAATGGGAGAATAAGGCAGTTAAGAGCCTGCTAAAGGTGGCTGGCGTCAAGGTTAGGGAGATGAAGTCTCTCATCTTATACGACAACAGCATCCTTCGTCCAGACATTACTGTCATTGAAGCTGTTTCTGGTTCTTCCACTTCGTCTTTTAATAATTGGGAATCGTGGTACAAGAACCGGGTTGCCGTTCGTGTTTTCGATCCCGTAGGGTTGTCTCAATCGTCGACGACCAAGAACATCCAGTCGATCATAGCATGGGTCGATTCAGTGCTGATGCAGCGGCTTGTTAGCTACTGCCTTCCGCTGAGCGACGACAAGGTCATGCCAAAGACTGGGATAACTATGCGGTTGGCGTGTACTTTACTGTGAATAGATTGGATGTGATGGTTAAGGTGTTTTTGGACACCATGCTACCGTGGTAGATCGCCTTCTACCTCAAGTTTGACCAGAACTACATCTAGTTGGTCTTGGTACAGCGAGAGACAGGACGTCACAACCTGCACGTGGCATGATTGCCGAGGGTCATCTTGATGCGCGTCACCAAAGCCGTCGCAGGCGCAAAGATGGCTGCCGGCGCGGACGGGGTAGAACAGCGTGTTCACCAGCATCGCCAACAGCCTACTCCAACACCTGCCGCAGTTACTTAAGGCAAGCTACGACCTGCCAAGCCCGAAGATCGTCGAGATCGATCCTGTTATCTCGCAAGTTTGAGGAATCAGGGCAGTTTCCAAGCCAGCTCGATCACGGCAGACGAGATGGGCAACTAGACCGACTTGTACGACAAGCTTGTCGAGCCGATGGCTATTATCAAGACACTCGACTTAATTGCGGACAGGATCCGGAGCACGGGGGCCGGAAAATACCGGGAGGTGCTAGAGGACTGCACCAAGATGCTGCTACGTCGGCTCGCCAGCCTAGACTCGAAGAGGCTACATCGACGAGGGTCTAACGTGCCACCTGAGCGAACTAGTCTACGTGGCCGAGCTCGTGGGTGCGCGCACCGTCAAGGTTTTGGCGGCGACAAGCAGGTGAGTTTCAAGCCGCGCATGCCGGGGTACGAGATAGAGTCCTGCAACCTCGGCTGTATCGTGGAATACCGGCCCGAGAGCAAGATGATGCCCACAAGACACCATGGTCGCTCAGTACTAGCAGCATTCCTAGCATCGACAATCTTGCCGGTATAGTCAGTATCGCCAGTATCGTCAGTCCAGGCATGATTCAGAGTACTGCGGTGCCGGTACTGCTGCCGATACTGCGCTGCCGATACTACGCTGCCAGTTGCTACCGCACTGTGACCTAGGTTGATGCATGCGGAAAAGTACAAACCGCTACAACGTATCGACATCCCTAACACTATTACCACATTTTGCCATACCCGGTATATCTCTGCTCTGCTATGAGAGCTGTGCCAGCCAAATCCACGGGTGAATGGAATAAAACGCCTGCCGTGCTGCAGCTTGAAGTGGACCTTTATGTGTGCATGCTTACATACAGAGGGAACTTCGTGTCCATTTCAATCAAAGACAATCCATGGACTAAGTACCTAAATCTATGCCCAACATGAAGTCTATCCATTCCATTTATCAAGCAGTAACTTCCAAGTAACCCAAATGATCCAATTACCAAATCCCAGACCAGATCGCCAACCAAGTATCTACCAATCCAACTCCTCAGCATCCAACCGAGCTGCCCTCAGGAACGCCCCCAAGAATTCCCCATCAACCCCTCCCATCTCCTCCAACGCCCTCTCCATCCTCAGCTCCTCCAACCCCGCCGCATTCCACCACCTCTTTACCTCCTCCCTCCGCCCCACACGACCATACCCTTGCATCTCAAACAAGTCCCTCGCAGCCGCATGCACAACCGCCTGCGTCACAGCACCATAGCCCCAAGCATGCGACGCCAGCCACGCGCTGTGCGCCTCTGGGTCATCGATGTCATACGGCTGGCCCTCCAAGTATGCGTGGTTGCGGTGCGGGTCGGCGTCGCGCGCCGTGTCCCGCTGCGGCGATGGGGTCCGCAGGTCCACGACGTGGGAATGCTCGCGCTGGCGGGCATGGCGCTCTAAGCTGAGCCGGTCGCGTATAGCACGCATCACTTCCAGGGGGGACGGCGCGGCTGTTTCTGCTGCCTCCCCATTGTGCAGAAGAGGAGGATCGGGGTGGAGACCAGGGTCGGCGATCGAGTTGGCAGCAATCGGGGTTCCTGCCGCACTGAGGTCGCCGCCTGACCGGGTATTCATATCTGGGGGAGCAGAGGCGCGAATTGTCTGGTCACCTTGGTGGTCGATAATCCTTGCGGTGCCCACATAGGGGGAGCAGGCACGACCGTCTGCGCTCAATGGCATACGCCGGATTGGCGACCTGCGGCCACCCCCTGCGATGCGCACGGCAAGGGGACTCGCCGAGCGGCCTAGCCGGACATCCCGGCGAGCATTCCCGTCACGATACCTACCGCGGTCGTCGTCCCTGTCGTTCCCATCGTCTCCATTGTGCCCGTTGTCGTCGTCGTCGATGCCAACCCCAAGGAACTCATCCTCATCAATCTCCTCATACGGACGGCCCGTCTCCTCGAACTTCCACGTCCAGGCCCAGGGCGACTCGACACACCCATCCCAGGATTCCTCGGCCCACTCCTGCGTCCACCGCGGCCAGATGGCATTGATGCCGCCAGTGCGTGGATCGACGACAAAGCGGACAGTGCCGTCCCGCTCGAACTTGTCGAGGCGCTGGATAAGCGTGTCGCGGATGCGGCGCTGTATGTTGCGGAGGCAGAGCGAGTCGATGCCGCCTGCACCGATAGCAGTACAGAGCTCGTCTAACATGTATGAGGTGTTGGCTTTGCTGACGCGGTGGCGGGCTAGGTGGGCGTCAAACTTGACGCGGTCGTCTGTGGTCCACTTGAGGCAAGCGGTGTTGCCTTGGAGGGCTGCAAGGGGGATGCCGCGGAAAGTCTGGGGGAGGAGATGTTAGCTGCGGTTATCCAGTGATGCAGCTAAGGAGACATGCAGTTAAGGGGATGCAATCAGGGGGGATGAGGAAGGACATACACGCTCCCCATTGCTAGAAACGGTATCGTAGCCTTGGGACATTATGGATAGATGGTCTTCGACGTGAATTGGAGGACGGAATGCCGATTGGAGTTGGGTTGAGTTTGGCGTTTGCAGGGTTTGCAGGGTTTGCAGTGCTGCGCGGGCAGAATGAAGAGATATCTGATGGTTTGGCGGAAAAGGGGCACCAAAAATGGCGGATTGAGCGGCGAAAATAGATGGAAAGGCTACCTCTGGCAATGATCTGAGATGATGAAAGGAGGAAGAGAAGAAGAGAAGAGAAGAAAAACGGGACAGCGAAGAAAAGCTTGACGGGGAACGGGAAGGAGCAAACGGATATGTTTTGGTGGCGGCTGCGTTCATTGGCCAGACGGAAACGCAGTCTGCTCCTTTTCGGGAGGACCAAAAACTGGCAAATCCATGCACCACCCGACTACAAGCTTGCTATGCGCAATACAAATACGTCTTTGACATGAAGGTAGGAGTTTAACGTCATATTCCCTTTTACTCTTTTTCCAAGTCTATCTCGTGTTGCAGGAGCTAGTTGTAGCCCTTTTTGGTCCAATGTGACGGATGTGTAAGGTGTCTGACAGATTTGCTGGCTGGTTCGTGATATTCCAAGCTAGGAGATGTGAGTTGTCGTCTAGCTAAGGTCTAAGCAGCCCAGAGGCACAGTAGGCGGCATCCATAACGGCCAGCTGCTGGCCGAACCGCTGATAATAGGCGCCAGAGCGGTCTGGGTCGGCACCTAGTTTGTCCTGTCGGAGGAGGCCGGCGCCCCCGAGTTGCACAAGGACGCCGTCCGCACCGCGGGCTTCGACTACAACATCCGGACGCTCACCTTCACGAGGCCGCCGCTACTCGCGAGGATCACCCCCTATGTCGAGAACTGGGAGACAGAGCGGCGCTGGGGCGCTGGCCTGGTCCAGTTCATCGGCGCATCCTATGTCGACTGCCGCGATAAGCCCCTTGGTAAGCGATAGTTCAATTGGGAAGTCACCCATCTTTCTTCCTAGCCGCGTGAGCAGGTACGACGTCCTCCTTCTTCCGTTGACTGACGACATTTCAGTCTCGGGAAGGAGACGGACCTTTCCGCGGGCGATGCGACTATCGTGGAAGCTGGCCTTCCTCTCCAGCGCTGCCTCGGCGTCACTGCCTCTACCGCTTGGTGCTGTATCTCCCCCGATATTCTAAATGGACTTTTGGGCGTCGTCTGCCGAGACGAAGCTATTAGGGTTGCACGAAGCTTCCATTGCGCCCTGCTGCTTGAGCTCCTTTGCTGTTTGGGCGGTCGCTACGTCGCTGCCGAGTTCCACTTCCACGAATAACTCTACTACGCGGAGCCCTTTATTAGCCTGAAAACTACCAGCCCAATACGCATGCAGGGTGCAATTGACGTCATGACGGCGGGGTAACGCCTCCCGGGACGGGGAGACACGGCTGAAGGCGATGGCCTGATTAGAGTTGGCTTAAGCGGTGTCTACTTGAACAGTCACGGCCAAGATATTTGAATGGTACCATGGGCCTAAGAAATCTGCGTGTCGCTAGAAGTTGTACGAGATCTCCGTCTTCGGATTGTCCCCCCCGGTCCTCACAGCCCAACCCCAAACACCTCCTCCCTCCCGCTCCCCCCGTGAACCCCCTCCGCTCCCCCGTCCCTCGCCATCAATGTCATTATGTCTAGATCAACCAATATCCAAGTCGTCCCTGCCATCCAACAGGAATGGTGGGTCTTCCTTTGTGAAGCATTCCGAGAAGCATCTTGAGGACGCAAGTGGATTCCATATACCCCAAACGTAAGATATAATTGGAAGACCAATATCACCAGAACTTTGTCTCCTTGAGGGCATCGACTTCTGCTACTAGAACCGGGTGCTTTACCGGGACCTCAAGCGGCAGAACCTGCTTGAGCAACGCCTACATTCTCTGCTATTTCCACTCCTGCTTATGATCTACATTGATTTCTCGACTGCTTTGAGGCTTGCCAGTACTGTATTGCTGAGGATGCTGTCATGTCTGTTCCTTTACCTGTGACGAAAATTCTTTTCCGGGAATGTGGATTGTATGTGCTGGGAAACATCAGGATTCTCCCTCTGCGTCACTAAACATCTTCCAGATTTACTTAGCTGTGGCGTCGGCCAGGGATTCGAGCTGCTGACGCTAGATAAGAGGATTCCGCAGTCGATACTGTGCGACATCACAGCGCCGGAGACTGTCATGCTAAAGCGAGACCAGCACCCCCCCTCCCACTAATTATCACACTGACGCTGCTGTTCCGCTTGGCGAGCCTGTCCTTACCACACACAACTTTGCATCCGTATCCCCAGTTCTTCTTGCCATAGCTTCCATCCCAAGGTGCCAGTCCTCACATGCTCTTCACCATGGCCGGCTTTGCCTGTGGCCTGGGCGCTGCGACACGGTTCGCAGGCGCCTACTGCCAGCGGCAAGGACAACCCAGTCGCTGATAACCTTGGCGCAATGGTACACACAAACTTGTTCAGCCACACCATCCTGATGATTGACTGCATGCGCTAGAAAGTGGATCAGTGTGGCTTGTTATATATTTTTTTCGTACACATAACAAGCCACACCAACCCACTTATTTATCAGCCCCTGACTGATAGGCTCGAACAAACATTGTGTGACTAATTCTAGCATAGCAGCAGCAAGCGACATCCGCTAGGCGCCGCGGCCAATGCCTTGGGAATAATAACGACGACCTACCCATCCTACGCATAGTCCATGACCTCGGCGCCCACGACGACGAGAAAGCCCTCCGGGCTGGAGGAATCCAGAGCATGCCTATCCCCCAAGTCCGGGTCCTCAGCGTTGGGGCATCCTGAAAGGTACCTCACCACCAGTTCCTGGGCCGGCGGCAAGGAGGAGCGGAAGGACTGCTTGACTTCATCATCGGGGATAACGAAGTGATGTTTGGCATGATGAGAAGCCATCTGTCAACATTGCCAACGACGTTGCTCATCACTTAGCCACTCCTTGTCGTCTTTTTGATTTCGTTTATCAAACACACATCTTCAAATTGTGGCATGTGTCCTCAAAGTCCCGCTTTAAGGCCGTGAAATAGGCATGTTTTTCCAAGTGATAGCAATTCAAATCAATGCGGCGGGATGCTACTGGTCTGGTCTCTACTTCATTGACATAATGGATTGCAACGTCCACGACGATGGTTAGGAGGCTTTATCGTTCAATAGTCTCCAAAACAGTCTTCTTGGGTCTGCTGGTGGTGGGGTGGACAGGCAAACAACACCCGGCGAGTATTAAGGGATTGCCACCGCGGCCTGAGGGCGGCTGTGGAAGGTCATTCACTGGCACGTCGCTTTAGTCCACCGAACAAGGAGTGGTGGATCAAACCGAGACACCTCTCCCCAGGAAGTCTTTGCATCAGTCTTCTCCCCTAACGACAGCTCTATGTCCAAGATAATAATCCAGCTCAAGCGTCTGATTATCAAAACTTTCAGCTTCGACTTCACAGTGCGGCATCCGCAAAAGCTGCCGATGAAGGTTGAGCAAAAGCTCGTCTCCGCGGACAAGGCGAGATAGCTGAACAATAACAAAAGTGTCTAGGCGCTTGCCTTGATGCTCTTCTGCATGTTTTTGTGGTAAGCACCGGCCTTCTTGTAGAAAAAACTCCCTCCTGGCTGGTTTGATCATGTTTAGATAATTAGTACTTATCTTGGAACGCCCTAGCGAAAGACGTCGAGATCCGTAACCCCAGTAAGTGCGAAATGAGTTGATCCTTAAGCTCTTCGTCACTAGAACTGGTCTTCAGGGTTAATCCCCCTTCTCCCAGGGGTGTTGCAGAGTGTCCAATCAAACTAATCAACAAGTTCTACAAGCTGTGCAGTAACTAGCTGTGACTGTGTCGATACTTTGGCATCTCTAACGCACCCCTGGATCTCAAAGAGTGCCAGTAATCTATGAGGATTAAGGCCTGCTTATGGGATGTCATATACCTCAAATCAGTTACACAGCAGACTATGTGGTTCTAGGGGGCAGTCGGATAGGCGAGTCGGCGACTAGCGCTAGGCAGGCCGTTAGGAGAACTGGGATGGGCTGGCAAACTCGGTGCGTAAGGTGGGAGGGGGAGTGATAGAGCTTATTGGGAGAGTATCGCTAAGCATCACAACTGACACGGAGGTTGGTAGCCTGGCACTGGGCTATCAGGAAGACTGCATCATCATAAAACTACTTGGTCATCGCGAACACTTAGCCGCAACTTCAATAATATTAGGAAGCCCATCGTATCCCCTATTTGAAACGCCTTGCCTATCTTTCCGGCTGTCGTTGTCTTGCCCATTTCTGGCGGCCTGGGGAACACGAACTTGAACAGGATGCCGAACCGCTCCGTCCGCTGTCCCCAGTGTGTCGACCACCCCGGGGCATGTGCCGCCCATCGGGCGCATCGCCCCAATTAATCAGGTGCAGGCCGTGATATCAGATTCCGGAGCGAGGGTTATTGCCGACCTGTCCAGCAACACGCTTCTGGCCATGGTCAACCTGATGATCTATCCATGTCTTTCGACTGTGTCGTCATCTATGGAGAACTAACAGCTCGCCCGTCTTGCGCCCATCCTAAGTCGCTGCTGACATTGATGTCGCTGTCAATCTAGTGTGACAGATACAGACCCGTTTGAACCATATGCAAAGATCATGGGTAGGAGACCCTGTCTAACAGGCTAGTCTGTCTCAATACGCAGTAGCCACAGATCCTCGTCAAAGCCACTTTGGTCAAGGTTTCCCTCAACAAGACCCTAGAATTCGATGTGCAATATTTCCTGCGCAGCACGAAGTTCTACAGGCAGTCGATCTGGTTCACCGGCACAACCATCACCGCGATCAGTTCCATAGGGCCCGGATTTAATAGCGTGATCGGCACCTTGACCAATCCCTTGGTAATCCGTCACCAGGCTCGACGCGGTGATGGCTTCCAAACTGCTCTCCTCGCCCCCAGCTAATGGTCCAGTGGTGCTAAAGGTCGGATCACAGGCTCCGCTGCTGACTCGGCAGGCAATCATTAGGGAGGCCGTCTCCCAATCGTCAGCAGCGTCGAATATCACGACGCTGGCGTGATTCTGCATGTCTAAAACAGGCAGACGGTGATGCTAGGCGGACTGATCTCTGAGGAGAATTCGCTGACCAACAACGGCCTGCCGATTCTGTCGGAAATGCCGGACCTTAGCTTGCTGTTTGGCACTGGAGACTGACATTCGCCCCCCCCCCCCCCCCAATCGAGCTGGTGATTTTTGTTACTTTGCATGTCCTGCGCACCAGCGGCAACGCAAGGCGCCTGACCAAGGAACTGACCAGCCGGGTCTCCGCGATGCGGCCGCCGGTCGAATGATATGATCCTAGACTCAATCGTCGCAATTAGTCTGGCCCTTGTTCTCGCTCTCGCCGCCCCGATCGATATGTGGAAGATGATCCTTCCCGACACGCTGACCCTGCCGATGATTCTGCTTGGCTGGCCACCCCATCTCACCGACCGGCTGATCAGAAGCGTCGCGGGATTTGCCGCCTTTGCTGGAATAGCCGCGCTCTACCGTCATTTATGCGGGCGGGATGGGCCGGGGCTTGGAGATGCGAAATTGCGAGCCGCAGCGGGAACCTGGGTAGGGTGGCGCGATTATCTGCTGTTGATCTGCAACAGCCCTTGCCCTTCGGTCCCTTCCTTGCCGCCGCCTTGTGACTGGTCTGGCAATTTGGTGGTCTGATAATTAGCTAGTTGAGAAGGTCTTGCACCTACCTTATTTGTGAAGTCGGCCATGCGGAAAGGCTTTTTGATAACCAACATGCCGGTGGCTAGTTCTCTCTAGCTATCGCGACATTCTCGGCGAAGCCGGTGATGAAAACGACCTTCAGCACTGGCCCGGCCGCTGCCTTTTGCGCCACGTCGGCTACCTGATGACCATATAAGTAACCGGGAAGACCGACCTCGATGATCAAAGATCGATCCAGGCATCGGAGTGCAGAGTTACCAGGCTGGCGGGACTATCATCAGTTTCGATCACGCGAGAGCCGTTTTCCTCCGGAGTCTCAATGATCAGCATGCGAATCGCCGGCTTGTCATCGATTACCAGCACGATAGATCTGGTGCCCTGATCGACATGGGTGTCTTTTGCGCTCGAGTCCTCCACGGAGTCGTCCTTGAGTCTGGGAAGACAGAGGCGTATGGTGGTCCCCTTTCCTGCCTTGGACTCAATCCAGATCTGCCTGCCGGATGGCGAACAAACCCATAGACCTTCTAGCCTAGGGTGGTTCCCTAGCCTAGTGGTTTGGTTGTGAACAACGGATTTAACGCTTTTGAAACGACGCCGGGGGCTATCGCGACTCCCGTATCGGTCACGTAAAGGATAACATAATTACCTGCGGAACGTCCCTGTCCTCGGGCGGCCTGCTTGTCTAACAGCATATTGCGGTGCGAATGTTGACTGTGCCGCCCTTTGCCGCCATGGTGTCGCAAGCGTTGATGCAGAGATTTAGGACGGCTTTTTCAAGCTAACGACGTCGAGTTTGGACACCCACGGGTCGTCGGCATCCGATACCCTCAGCCTAACGCGGCGACCTCTTGCGCGAGAGTCATCTTCCTACGCTAACTCCTGGGGCGTGGCGTTGTTGATGAAAAGAACAGCTGCAAGATGTCCGCACCGCGGCCCCTTATCACTGCGGCAGCCGAAGCTATACGCTCGTCCTTGTCTACATCGGGAATGACAAGGACACAACCGCGCTTCAAATCATCGATAAGAGAGCCATAATCAGGAAGATTGAGGGCTCTAGCTAGGCTCTCGATGACTGGTGCCAGCCAGTCGCGCTTGACTATGAGCATTTCGGCCTCCGCATCGATAGTGCCATAGCCGACGCAGCCAACCTTTAGTATTTCCCACGTCACCAGCGCCTCGCGCCGCCGGCCTGCTGTCCTCCGCTTGGTAATGACGCAGGTGGCCCCGGGGAAGCGATCCACCTTGCCCTTGGTGCTGACCACGAGCGCCCCTGAGCTAGGATGCATCGCTCGGAGCCATTCGGGTGACACAACCAATATTCCGCGCTGAATAGCTCGCCTGTGCACAGGGCCCTGCCGATCTTGCTTTGAAGCGCGGGACACGTCATCCAGGACCTAGACTTGTACAATCCAGATTGGTGACCGGAAGGAGAGCAGCATCATGACCGCCATCTTCTTGCGCATTTAATAAAAGTTCACTCATATTGAGTCTCGGAAACCGCACGTTTGGCGCGGCATTGTCCCTGTCGTAGAGGACTATCTGAGCTTGGATCAGCTCCAGAATGTCCACATCAATTCGAATTATAATCAGCTATCCCAAACCGAGTCTGACCCCTCATCAGATGACAAACCATGCAGCAGCGGCTTAGAGACAAGCCGCTCCGATAGAAGCGAAACAGCACGTCCAGGACCTGCGCCTGCTGACCTATTCTTGGGCAGAACCAACACCTGATCTTCAGTCTTTGTGTTGAAGACTAGCCAGCCTAGGGCCTGCCTCCAGTTGTTTCTCCCGTCATCAGTCTCGCCAGTCATAGAGTCCAGCTCCTGCTGCCAGACAACGCGCATCGCAATAGCAGGTTTCTCCAGAGTAAGCGCCTTGGTGTCTGGTACAATAGCTTGTATGACCCGCATCAATCTGCTAGTCATGGTAATAATCAAGACCTGCAGAGAACGAATGTCAGCATTGTAAGATAGAAGATGCGTCGAGAAAAGAATATGAAAAAAACATCGACGCACACTCAGTTGCCTAAGATGCGGGTATTCCTGCATCTGCCGACAAACCAGACACCATGCACAGAGCAGTTCGCTGCGCAGGATCGACCCTGTCAGGTTTTCATTCCCCTCCACCATATAGTTATCCGCCACAATGCAGCCAATGCACCCGCTCTCGAACGGAACCGCCTCGAGCAGCCGCACGCCCTCCCACAGGTAATCCCGGCCACTGTACTGGCCTGGCCATATCTGCATATAGTATTTGCTGTCCTCGTCAAAGGCACGCACCTGCCCGCGTCTAAGATTGTAGTGCGTGTCGTCGAGGCGGCTGGCCCACGTCATGGCATTCGGTCGAAGAGGCTGTGACTTGGGCGGGTGGAGGCGCTGACGCATATCGGCTGGGATGGAGGAGTCATTTAGGACGGACTCGAGGAGTATGTCAAACTCATCTTTAGCTTTCGGGGTGGGGAGGGGAAGGTTGTTGAGAGGGAATGGGATAAGAAGAGAGGAATTAATGAGGTCATTGAGAGTGTAGATAGCTTTGCCGCTGCATATTATGTTAGTGCGCCTTTGGTTGTATATCTTGCAGCTTGGCGCAGCTTGGCATTGTATTTTGCGTCTTCTCGGGGAGCGTAGGGTGTCATTGTTTTCTAAAGACGGTTGATTGTTTTGTTTTGGGAAAACGGAGGTTAGCACCCAAAGCACGTGACCACCATATTTTGTGCACCGGGCTGTTGCTGCCCAAGGTCCGGTTCTTAGACTCACTGGCGTTCCTCCCCGACAGGACTTGGACGTGTATTTAATCATGGCTTCCAATAGTCGCATTAATCCGCCTCAGGTCATGTCTAAGTGGGTGTCCCTTGTCGAAAACCGTGAACTCCAGCACCGACAACTCGCCCAGATTGCGGATGACAAACGTTCCGGCTCACGCATCACCGACGACGCCTTTCTGCAGTTACGCGCAATATAACCGCCTGCCAAGCCCATTGGGTTTGCCTGTAGCGCGCTACAATCGGCCTCATTCTATACGGGGGAGGATGTCCTACTGCCGGTACCGCCGTTGCCGGTGCTGCCATTTCCTAACATGGTGTTCAATGCGGAAAATGGTAATACTTGCAGGCTCTTGTTGCACCCAGGGAGGTGAAGACCGTTGAGTTAGCCAATGCTACAACAATTGGAATGCAGAGAGCCATCTTGAAACTTTCTGCTAGAGATCTTGGTGAAAGATTAATTAATTAAGCCCTGGTTTGAGTCCCTTGAGTGCTCTTTCGAAACTTCTTCTCAGCGCAGCTCCGATGTATTCTCATGCTCCTGGCTATGGTCAAACAAATGCCAACACTGTCGTGGTTTGTTCGTTTTAAGGTTGCATGGTCTGATGGCTACGATAGAGCGCACCTCTTGGCCTTGTCAAAGCAGATTAGGATTCTAATGGTGTGGCTTGTTATGTGTTTTTTCGCACACATAAACAGCCACACAAAGTGGAGCCGCGATTACGGACATGGAACGGCCGGGCGCCGCGACCACTTTAATGCCCGCCCCACATCCGGGCATGCCCTTTTCGGTACGCTTCAATATTTCGGCGAATGAGGTTGGGACGTTCCTTGCCAGAGGTACTACTGTACATCCGTACAGTACATATACCTCCGCTCCGTTCAATTTCACTTTCTCCCATCAAATCTCAACATGCGGACAAGATCGAGGTGGATTCTCAATTGACTGCATCTTGCGGCGAACCATCCACTCTATCATCTAAAGCCGTTTCCTCCTTCAAATACCGTGGCATAAAATATGGACTGTTTAGCCATGCGCTGCTTGCGCTTCAAAGAACAATGGCGCTGGCTTCGATAGTATGGCTTCGCCAAAAGTTCGCCGTCCTGCTAGTCTTGGCTCAATTATCCCACACTAGCAAAGAGTAATCGCAACCCTTTCTACAAATACCACGAGTTAATAGTAACAATGCAAACAGGCAATGTATTTTCCCCCCCAACGTTAATTAAGGGCGCGTCATTTTCTGCCCCCCACTGATTGAGAGAGCGCGCCTGCGAGCGTTCAGAATGTGGCAGCTGGTTGCTGGGCAAGTTGGCGGGTGGCCCGTGCAGGGACGCCCCCTGCAGCCATCGGCTATCACAAAGGGAAGCAAGCAAACGCAGCAAACGGACGCGTCTCGCCCTCCAAACACCCCAAAACAAGCAGAAAAAGACGCCTAAAATGGATTCCATGGTTACGGTGAAAGAGCTCGACACGGTCAAGGCCGATATCGTATCCCTGAGGAGCTCTCTCGTCCGCTATTTTGAGGCTCAGGGGCAACAAGGCAATGGCAATACCCACCGCGTGGCACGCTCAACGCGGCAACGCCGGAAGGCCCTGGCCCAGATCGAATCCGAAACCCCATCAACAACCGAAGGCCCAGAAATGTTCTTTGCTGCCCTCGATGCCATCACGGACAGGGTCGACGCCTTCGGTGTCAGGGCAGCCCAATTCGAGAAGCGACTCGCGGCCAGAGAGGCCAGAGAGGCGGCTGAGGCAACCGCGCGGGGAGTCGGTGACGTGACGGACGCTCCCAGCTTTGAACCCTCCCCAACCGAGACGGCACGTGCCCAACCAGAGTCCCGTGTCCATGCAGGGGCTGCCACTCGTAGTGCAGCTAGTACGTTCTCCCCCTTTCCGTCGTGTTTGCCTGCAGAACTACCTCTGCGGATGATTGGCGGGGCTGCTGATGCTGACCATGTGTCTCGCAATCAATGTAGATACGCCGCAAGCCAATGGCACTACCACTGGCACCTCTGACACCCCTCCCGACACCGAGCCGTCCCGCAAGCCTACCAATGAGCCTCTCCCCGTTGAGAATACCACCGAGGGAGCCAGTGATGACCCGTCTGGTCCAACCACCGATGCCACGGCCAATGGCGGCCACCCGGAGACTACCAATGCAGCTGGTTCTGGCAAGGAGAACGGTGGCACTCGTAAGTCCTCGAGCCCCTCCCAGACAGCGCTGAGAAAAGCATGGCGATACTAATCAGGCACTTTAATCCAGACACCAGCGAAGACAACAACATCAACCCCGAATCTACAATCGCCGGAGCCAATGGGGACACAGATGACGCCAACAACACTGAACTGTCGCTCAGCACAGCCGGCCCCACCACGGCGCCTCCTGCCACTGCCAAGCAATTCCAGTTGCGCCCCTCACCGGCAATCGTCCGCACCCGCGCAAAAGAGGCGGCCGCCCAATCTATCGGGTTTAACAGGGGAGACACGATTGAGCACATGGGAATTAAGGGCTTCTGGGAATGTACCGTCCCGACCGGCTCCGGGCAGAGTTACCACACGGTCCTGGTCCTCCTCCCCACCGCGGAACAGTACCTTGACACACCGGCGATGATCGAGTGCGCGACGCAGCTTGGAGTAGGCTCGTTGGGCGGAGCCTTCAAGATCCGGCTCCCCGAGGAGCTGGTCCAGCCAATTCCCAAGCGGCCAGCTGAGTTCGACAAGGGCAAGGCATATTCGTTCCGACTGCAGCATTTGGCCGACGATTTCTTCAGTCTAGAGCCCAGCCAGGTCGTGGTAAGATTCAACGTCCCGAAGGTCGCCCCTCAGTACTTGACCATACCAGAGGCACTTGAGAGAATGTCGACGTTCCTTAAGGACACCAATAACGGCAACGGCGGCCCTCTCAGCCAAGTCTACTATCGGACGGATATACCCGTGGACGACGAAGACAGCCGGGCGCGCGCCGGCCTGCCCCCCGCACTGCCGCTCAAGGACAACCAGCTAGAGAAGACGCGCGTCAGGATCCAGGGCATCCACACCCGCCTCCTCTTCGAGGCAACCCAGCCCAAGGACCCCGCCTCCCCGGGTGCCCCGTTTGCCTTCCACATCGAAGACAACAACACCGTCTCGCTCAGCCACCTATACATGGGCCAGAAGATCTGGATCTGCGTCGCCCAGCCCCACGCCCAGGAAGCAGAGGCCCTATTCGGCGCCGCCGTCCAGAAAGGCGGGAAGCCATGCAACGCGACAAAATGCACGCAGTGGGTCCGGCACGAGGGCATCTTCTCCGCTGAAGGCCTCGAGGGCGGCGGCGAGACCGGCATCCCTGTCGTCTATATCGACCAGCGCGCCGGCGAGACGGTTGTCACGCTGCCTGGCACGTACCACGCCGGCTTCAGCACCATGTACTCGCGCGCTGAGGCGGTCAACTATGCGGCGCCTGGGTATGACTTCACTAATGATGGCGTGCGAGAGTGTACTGGCTGCGTCGAGCCGCGGCTTAGGAAGAGGTATTTCGCTGAGATGGCGGAAGGGGAGGTCCAGGTTCCTCTTGAGGAGTATGAAGATAGCAGCGACGAGGATGAGGATGGGGATGAGGATGAGGATGGTGCTGGCAATATCACGGTGGACAACACCGCGCAGGACCAGTCCAGCAATACCGGCAAGACAGGCACGCAGCAGCAGAAGAAGACCGCGCAGGGTACCAAGGCAGGCAACAAGAAGACCATCAACAAGAAGAAGTCCACCGCCACCAAAACCGCCAGCAACACCAGCAAGCGCCGCGCCCCCGCCACCGCCACCGACGACAACTCCCAAGCCGAACCCGACCCCAAAAAGGCCCGCCGCAGAGACATCCACGAGCTCGCCGCAGCGGCAACGGGCCCCGCGGCCTTCCACCAGCTGCGCGACCTCGTGGCCGGGTGGCGCATCTTCGAGACCATGGGAGGCTGGTTAGGGTTCCCGGCTTGCAAGCCGGAGCAACGCCTCACCATGCTGACGCGTGTGGTTGTACGGACGGAGGCGCAGGAGGGGTTCTTGTGCTTCGTGGGCCGCCTGGCGCAGGCGAAGCTGATCATGGAGCTGGAGGCTAGTAAGGAGGTTGGGCAGATTCGCCTGGGCAGGGATGTCACTGCTGCGGTGATACGGGCTGCGAGGTGGGAGGTTAATGCGACTAGTCGGGCGAGGCTGCAGAGGATCCTCACGGCGGGGAGGAAGTGGCTCAAGGTGATGAACACGACGGATGTGCCGGGGTTGCTCTGCTTTATCCCTGGGGGCCGCGCCAAGGAGGCGGAGTACCTATCGATGATTGGGTCAGATGAGGAGTATGAGGAGTTTGTTGGTTTAGTCAAGGGATATGAGGGGATGGTGCCTGGCGACGGCGTGTGCGTTGCTGCGCATGTGTTCCTCTCGAGGGTTTCCACTAATGGCGAGGTGCCGAAGTTCAAGTGGGAGGGCCTACCAGACAAGGATGCTCCGGGCTACTTTGACGGGTATTCGTGGACGGACTTGCAGGATCTCACTCGTATCATGTGGCACGTCCTATGAGAAAGGCATGGTTAGTTATTTCTAGAAGCACAGAATGCCCGAGATAATCAGTCAGAATAGAAAAATGTAACTGGTACTTAGTGTCTCGATCACCCTCGCCAAATACATGCCTCTTCCCTAAGACTGTAAGATATGCACAAAATATTACTGCTTGCCTATGAGCAAGCTAGTCTACGTCCTAGGTTCCAGAGGTCCATTCCAACGTCATTAGGAGACTCCAAGGGCATGTTCTTAATCCTGCAGCTTGTGTTTCCTTTGCAATGTCTCTCCTCCATGGCGCTGGCCTCCCCAATGCCAGCCTACCCGCCTGGTTTTCATATGCTCCGCCAATTATTACCCGCTGCCAACCACGGCGCCGGCCAACTCACCGCCAAAGTCACCGCCGAGGCTTCCCTTGGCTACCTTCGGTCCTGGAATAACTATGCGCAACGTGCGATCTATGGGTACACGGTATAAATCTATGACTATTGATGCAGAGTTTTAATCTGCATCTAGCTACATATCCTTCTTCTCTTTAGTGCGCTGATAGATCTACCTAGCACAAGATTATACAATATTCTCAAGCCTATCAGTCAAGAGCCGATGAACAAGTAAGCTACTGTGGCTTGTTATGCAATCAATTCTCAACAAATTTCAATCTTCAAAACTTTAATCTTAAAAGTTTCACTTTCAAAACTTTAACCCTTTATGGGAGACCGCTCCCGGAACGCCACTGGGGGCATTCTGGAATAAATGCCTAGCCTGGCTTTGTCGACAGACGCTTTGCCTAAGCTGCTGCTTGTCATCCTCGCCTGTCAGGCCGCTGACAGACTATCACTATGGAGAGTGGATGCGGGCAACGTATCCTCATTGGGCTATATAATGAAGGGTACTAGAGAGAAAAGAAGGGAGGGAATCCCCGCGGGGGAACTGTTGAGGACTCTAGACTCTGTGCTCCTGTAGTTCTTCCTTGGTTATGCAGGAAGAGCCTATTTTATATTGTTGAGCGGCTTAACCGGCGAGATCTGTGTGTACTTCACAGCTGTAGTAATCATGGTCAATTAATGTTCTATGAACATCAAGCAACAGAGGTTAGATATCTGGGGAATCAAAATAGTTTGGCTTTCCAACGAGCGTAAGTGCAATGGGGAATCCCATAGACAAGTCGCCCCTATCTGCGAGACCTCGGAGGCTCCGTACTTGCGCTAGCCATCAGTCTCATAGGTCTTCTGGAACCCCATGTTCAAGTAGCTACTCTGCGTCAATGCGTGTTCGAGTATCCATAGGAAAGAAAAGACCCAAAAGCGGGATTTCGAATTCAACAAAGCGCAGTTGGAACTGGAGAGTAACTAGATCAAGGCGCGTTTCTTTAAAACAAGCAGGGCAAAGAGCCCCTTGTCGGAGTATGACTACATCGCTTTATATAACGTCATTAATTGTCATACACTCTCTGCAGCCAATGACGGCGTGCAGTTTAGTCGGAACGTACTCGTACGTTCAATCTAGCGAACTGCCACAGCGAAAGATACGCTGCGTGGTCAGTGGGTAGTTTGCACCCCCATGTAGCTCAGCGGTCGTGTAAGGGAATAGTTCTTCATGGTGACACCATCTCATCGCAACTTCACTACAGCAAAAGGAGCCAGTCGATCTTGACATATCGGCGTGTCAGGAGAGAGTAATATCCGCGAAAATCTCAGCTAGGTTACGGATAATTTGCATGTCTAGAATCCATACCAACTCCTAATCCTAAGTAACCGGCTCAAAGTCTCCAGCGGAAGGCCGGGTGCTTCCAGTCAAGGTTTTCAATATCGTCCTGCGTCAATCCACCCAATTCGTCCTCAACATCCCTGCTATCCCGCAATTTATTATCTCGCTTCATCCACACCAACACTAACGTGCTCACAACCAAGATGGTGCCGGCCGTTGCCAAGTTCAGCCCATTGCCAATATGAAAATCCGGTGAATCCCATGGGAGGAACGACCACGCGCTGATCAAGCCTCCAATATTCCCAAACATGACGTTTGTCCCAATAGCTGCACTGCGTGCTGTATCGCTCACCACATTCGCAGAGACTTGTGCATTTGTCAACGGCCCAAGAGCAAAGGTCGATGAAGCGACAAGGAAAGTTGCTCCGTAGCGGGTCAATGGATCGTGGGACCCAAGAAACATGCAGTAACCAACCATGACCATCGGGGCAGAGAGAATGATGAATATCTGGCGCCTATCCATGCGCCAACTGATAAGAGGAAACAATACAGTAAAGAATGCTCCAACAATGTATGGAGGGACAGTGAAGAGTTGTTGCTGAATCGTCGTCTTCTCCTTGTAAATTGTTTTGACAATGGTTGGAAGGAAAAATGCCAGGCCCTGAACAGTGACATTGTCAAGCAGGAAGATAAATGATGTACTCAGCGTAATCGGGTTAAAGACCCCACGGGAAAGTCGGGTCTTGTTGATCTTATCCAGGACAACAGTGGTACCAACCCGTTCAGATTTGATGCGAGCCACTGCCAAAATCTTTTCTTCGGCTGTAAGCCAGCGCGCTGTCTCGGGCCGATCGGTCAGAATGACGGCGCTAATAAGAGCAAGGCCAATGGTGATTATGCCCTCGATAGCAAAAATCATGCGCCATCTGTGGAGGGAGCCGAAGCCATCGAGATTCAGAATTGCGGAAGCCAGGAGCCCTCCAAAGGCTCCGGCAAGGGGTGCCATGACGATGTAGAGCGATAATCGAAATGCCAGCTCGGCCTGGCGATACCATCGGGAGAGGTAGTATGCAATACCAGGTAGCATACCGGCTTCGAATACTCCGAGGATGAACCGGACCCCGGCGGCCTGAGGGATCGTGTGGACAAACGCAGTCCCAAGTGAAGCAACCCCGAAGAGGAACGTCGTGAGCGGGATGAACCAGCCGGGGCCCATCCACTTGCAGGCGATATTGGCCGGGACTTCGAAGACGATGTACGAGACGTAGAAAACGGTGATGACAATGTTGTAGTCGTAGCCTTCCATCCCTAGATCGGTATCAAACCCGGCGATTTTGGCGTTACCTGCGCCTGTCAGCAACGGCTCCGGAGCAGGGACGGGTAGACTCACCGATATTGGCCCGGTCGATGAAACAGAACAAGTAAAGCAAAGCCACGATGGGGATGATGCATAAATCGATCTTCAGACGAAGCTTCCTCTCGGCTGAAGGATTATATTCCACAAGGGATTGGCCATATCTGCAGGAGGGTGAGCAACGTGGACGGTAGGTTTTACATGCATTGGGCATCCATACTTGTCAGTTGCGGCTTGCCCCTTCTCGGCAGCATGCTGGAGGGTCGAGTCGTTAAACGCTTCGACGTCATCGTGGTGGGCAGAAGCGGGCTTCATGGTAGATAATTAGCTTTCGCAGCCGCAATGGTTAACTTAAGCGAGGAGGAAGAGCTAAAGTCTTGGGATCGTCGGAGCTTATATACATGGCGTGAATCTCCTCGCAGCTCAGGGGCGGTCTAGAACTTGGTATTCTAACGATGACAACGGACAGGCCCATTTTTCCTAGCCGCTGAACTTCGGCATTCAAGGGCGGCACTACTACTCGCTAGCGTGAAGCAAATATGGGGAAGACAGCTCAACCGTTTTGTCCTGCCGGGGAAGTTGGGTGGGGCCCCGCAAATGCGGGGAGGCCAGCCAAGCAGTCGCTGCAAGGAACAAGGGTAAATGACGTGACTGCTACCAAGCAGCTAGTCGACAGTTAGCATATGCTCCGATTGCCAAGCTAAAGTTGCACTGCCGATTCCGTATCCCGGCGTCTAAAGAGGTTAGGTTGCCGCACGAAACCCCGCAAGTCGATTGGAATTCGGAGCTACGGGACATTTTAAAGCCTTGGCGCTAACTTGGCTCTGCCCCCGCCTCGCTCGACAACCTTTCCACTAGCCACGAGCACAACCATAGCCAAATCCCTAGCCGCATCCAAGCGATAATTAAAAGTGATTACAGTGTGCTTGCCAAACTCATCTCCACTCATAGCTAGATCCGTCTCTCCACAGACAATAGTTGTCGACTCGTCTAGCACCACGATGCGACAAAGCATTGAGAATTTTCTTACCAATCTCCCTAACATGTTTATCAATAGCTAGAGCAAAGGCTTGTCCATAGGCTTGGCGCCGATAGCAGGCTATAAACTCATATCACTGTTGGGAGGCAAGATCGTCGTCCTAAGCTAGCCTTCACCCTACTGCCAGCGCAAGTAATTGGCAAGTCTCAACATCCGAAAGTAAACGTTTGTAAAAGAGTTTACCTAGCGATTCTGTTAGAGCTGACATAATAGAGCGAAGGCTATAATCGTATCATCATAGAACGTTGCCGCGTTTGAGAGAAGGAAGAGAAGGGATTTAGGAGTAGGTGTCAGATGCAATTCATATTCTCTGAAGGAATCTGCACATGGTCTGGATCGAGATTGCGAGGTCTTCTCAAGCGCTCCTCTAGAGGCGACACCGTTAGCCGTCCCCATTCCCATTCTTGTTGCCATCCCATTCCCATTTCCATTCCCATTCCCATTCCCATTCCTGTTGCTATTCCCGCTTCCGCCTACCAAATTAATCATTTACTTCCTTAGTTATGCGCTTTAGAGTAGGTGATGTATAAGATGTAACTCGCACCTAAGTCTAGGGTCTTTCAAGCCTCTAAACACAAAACTGCTTAACAAGCCGCGACTTTTTTCTAACTACTCTTAACTAACAGACGCTTTTTTATAAGAAGAGCGCTAGGTTATAACCTAGCATTATCTTAAACGTGCTACAATGCTAGGTTGCAAAGCTATACTAACTAGTATGCTACTAGTTATGCATTAGCAGACATTTTAGTAAAACATAGAAGAGACTTAGGTATGCAAGGTATGCAACACTTTTAGCAGTTAGAAGATTTTGTCTATATAAAATATAAAAATGCAAGGCGCTAATTAGATAGCATTTATAGGAGATAGCATTAGAGTATAGGTTAGCATAGGCTAGATTTAGACAAAAGCAGTTTAGTTTACCAAATGCTAGACAAAAGCTTTGGCTATTCCTTTCTCTTTTGGCTAAGCTTAAGCAATGCATAGCATTAAAACTTTCCTTCTTTTATATTGTAAAAGAATTTAAAGGAAAGAAATGCAAAAAGAAGTAAGAGAAAAAAAAGGAAAAAGAATATAAAAGAAGTAACTAAAACTTAAAGCATGCAAAAGACAAAAACTATTTGTTTAACTTTTTTTTTCTACCTATTATTATATGCTTTTATTAAGATTTACATATCTTTTTGTAAAAAAGAAAAAAATAACTAGCTTACTTTACCTTTAAATATAGCAATAAATATAAGCTATGCTTGTAGAAAATGCTAGATAATTTAAAATAGCGCTAGTAAAGACAAGAGGTAAAGCTTGTAAAGAAACAAAAGGTAAAGTTTGTAGATATTTTTAGCAGTAAAATTAACAAAATTAGTATATATATAAAGCTATTTGTTTGTTTGCTTAAATATTTATTTTTAATATATAAGTGTAAAATTAAATGCATAGCAAGCAAAGTTGTTAGTTATTTAAAGGCAAAGTATAAGTTTATCAAGCTTAGTAAATAGTTAAGAATTGTAAAATTAATAAGCTAAATCTTAGACATTACAAAAACCTAAGATAAGTTAAAAACGTTTAAGTTTTTGCTATTTACTACTTTTGAATATAGCTAAGCTATATAGTAGCTATTTAAAGAAAACGCTATACAAATTGCAAACCTACCTCTAAATATGGCTAAGCTGTGTAGTAGCTATCTAAAGAAAACGCTATACAAATTGCAGACCTATAATTAAAGACAGAGGGTAGCTGCTGTAAAGAAAAGGAAAGTAGCTGCTAAAGACTTTTTCTTAGCCAAAATAAACAAAAGTAGTATGCTTTTAATTAGCAAATTAAGAAGAATCTAGCTATAGAACTTTTAGTTTCCTAAGCAGCAGGTGCAAAGAGGTAGAGCTATGTTAGAATTGTAAGTGTTAGGGTTAGGATAGGTTAGAGCAAGATTGTGACAGACTAGGGTTGAAGACTAATGACTAGTTAGAGTAGCTATTTAGTGCAAAAGTAGCATGATAGGAGTAAACAAAAAAGTAGAAAGGGGTTGAGATTTTAAGGTTGAGTAGAATAGTTTAAAGCATAGAGATATTGTTAGGTTAGCAAGAAATTATAGAGCTATTTAACTGCTTGCCTAAATACCTGTTTGTTATTTGCACAAAATGCAAGGTTAGATGTTGTGCAGGTAAGGCTAGGACTTATTTATGCAGAAAGTATGATTATATAAATGCAAGGCAGCAAGTGGAAGTTGTAAAAGCAGTAGAGAGATTAGAAGGTATTGTGCAAAACTAGGATAAGTTGCAGACATTTTGGTTCTTGCTACTAATAGTTAACCTAATCCTATTTATTGCGCTGCCTAAGTCTAACAGGTTGCAATGCAATAAGTGTAGGTTTGTTATGCAAGGCAAATAGTGAATAAGAGATTATTGTGGGAAAAAGTATAGATAGAAAAGTGGATAGGTTAGGGGTAGCAATGTGGTAAAGAAGGCAAAACAGAAGCAAGCAATGCTATAGACAATAGGCATACATTGCTAGTGGTTTTTCTAGTTGCATATAGCAAGTAGGTAGTTTAAGGTTAGCTAGGGCAGCAAGCTAGCAATGGTAGCAAAGGTAAGTGCAGAGATATTAGAGAAGTGGCTAATATAAATCTATGCAACCTAGATAGCATAGTTTAAGTTAAAAAGGCAGTTGATTAAAGCAGGCGACAAGAAGGCTAAGCTAAACAGGTAGTTAGACTATATTGGTTAGCTAATATATTTGAAAGGTTTAGACCTAGCCTACTTTTAAATACAGCTAAGCTGTGTAGTAGCTATCTAAAGAAAACGCTATACAAATTGCAGACCTACAATTAAAGATAGAGGGTAGCTGCTGTAGAGAAAAGGAGAGAGGGTTAGGGTTAGGGTTAGGGTTAGGGTTAGGGTTAGGGTTAGGGTTAGGGTTAGGGTTAGGGTTAGGGTTAGGGTTAGGGTTAGGGTTAGGGT
>NW_026848182.1:0-159945 GCF_030411735.1 Phialemonium atrogriseum | reverse complement strand
CAGTATCCCCAACCACCACCCTCATAGGCGGCCCAAACCCAAAAGCATTCATAGTCTTCGTGCTCCCCGCCCTCGCACTCGTGACAGCCGGGCCCCAGCCCCCCCCCCCCCCCCCCCCCCCCCCCCCCCCCCCCCCCCCCGGCCCCGCGCCCCCCCCCCCCCCCCGGGGGGTTTCCTTAGATAATTCAAGTTGAGTGCATTAATCCCCCTCATATTGTGGTCGGGACCAGTTTATAAGCTTATTAGTAAAGGTGGGAGTGTTTATCATGCGGTTGAGAGCCTTGGACGGGAGCATCGCGAAAGATCATCAGGGCCCGCGGGGCGATGCTAGTGGAAGGGACGAACCGGAAATGGGCCGGCCGATGCATCCGTGTTGGTGCCTGGATTTATTGTTCCTTAGCGCCCTGCAGGTTGTCCTGAAATTCTCCATCTCTAACCATGACTACAGTAGGCATATCATACGATATATGGGTGCAACATGCACATGCAAAAGGTGCATAATTGGGCTTGGTTTTGTTGGTGCCTTATGTCCAGTTTCGGGGATGGCAGCAACATGCGCAGCTGATTTTGGGGCTGGAGCTTGGGTGCAGATGTCTCGGTCGCAAAAGAGGGCCGTAGGTCTGCATCGTAGGATGCGCTTCGTAATTATTAACTCAGTGTCAGCCAACGGTGAGTGAAACAGCATGCTGGATTGGACGCCACCAGACCGGCGTGCATGAGTGTAACGCAAAGACCTCAGAGTAGCAATCGCCAAGTCAGCTGAACCAAAGCTATTGTCCTCAAAAGTCTGGTCGAACAGCTGAATAGCTTGAACTGCAGGTTAGAGACGTAGCTAGTAGCTGATCTCCCAAGACTATATAAGCAGAAATGAACACCATTCTAGAGGTTGCTGTCACTAGAGCAGAGACCTAGGATTTTGAATATAACCGAGTTGCAATGAATCCTACACTCCTTCTCACACTCATCGCCAGCTCTATTGGAGCCGCTGCTGCCCAGGCGTCGGACTGCTCATGCATCAACGGCTTCGACCCGGACGTCTTGCCCGAGATGAACGTGACAGACTTTGTGGCGACAGCGTATCCCAACGGCACATCCGTGTAAACCACACTCTCATAACCCTATTGCAATCTCCCCGCAGCTCTAACGACTGTCAACAGCTACTCCTTTGATCTCGCCTACTGGCCGGGCGTGGGCCTCGCCCGTTGCCAGGCCACGCTGCAGGGCTCGCCGGGCGTGTTTGTGTCCGTCTGGGGCGACCAGTACTGCTCGAAGAAGGCAGACGGCAGCTTCGTGCCCATCTGGTGGTACTGGAGCCAGTCCTTGCCGGACCGGGGTTACGACTTGCGCGTCGAGTCCAAGTACATCGACGATGCAGGATTCTGCCTCGAGTGTCTGGAGTGGGGCACCCATACCGTGTCGTCTTGCAATTTTGGGCGCTCGGAGAAGCTGATTGAGTATCGAGGAAGTGGGGATTTCGCCATCATCCCGAGGACGGTCCACAGATAACCAAGGCGTGGCGGTTTGAAGAGTTGGAAAAGAGGTTAGGTGGAGGATCGTATAGCTGCCCAAGCCGTACAAGGGTGGTGCTGAATTATTTGATACTGAACGAAAGAGTGTCTGAAGCAAGCTACTCCCTAGCTGCCCACCGGGATAGATAGTGAGGAGGCAACTGGGTTCAGCCCACCCCAGAAGACGTAGAAACGAGCGAACTCACCAGGGGCGCATGTATGGCTTTATTCGATGACCACGACCATGAACCGATATAAGCGATATCGTGTGAGATCATCTATCAACATGGGCACGGCATCTTCAAACGGCTAAACCTACTAATGCATACTTGGATCGATTTTCTGGCACAGTATCGCCTAGATCAGTCTGGGAGTGGTTGTCATCGATAAGGGGGAACCTAGGTGAGGATTGGGGAAGATGACTCTTCAAAGTAAAGTCTGGCCGTGTCAAGTTTTTCGACTTGCGACAAGTTCTCGTCGGCCAAGTTACACCCAAAGCACCGAAATAGACAGAAAGTACTGTAGCTTGAACGCATCTGCGCCTGTGTCTGAGACTTGTCCCGAAGAGAAAACTCGAGCTATTTTCGGACGTGTCATATGTCTGATGACCCCGCTAGCCGGCATGCAAATGGGGTAGACGACAGCTATTCGGTTCAGTGAAATCAGAGGGAGTCATCAAATGGATGACTTCTACTGTTATCCCAGGTAACCTAGCTCATCAGCACCAGCCAGTCCGCGCTTCAACCTCGCTTAAGTAATGATGCACTAGTAATTGACTGATTGTCGCCTAGAGATCGGAAAGAATGGTGAAGAGTTGTTGAAGAGTGGCTGAAGCGGGTTGAGAGGAAGCTCTCGAGAAAAGATTGGTCCCTCAGGTGTGTGTGCACCTGCTCGTCACATGAGATGTGTGATCTTTTGCATGTGCTTATGGGACGCAAAAACACAAATTATTATTATAAAAGTTAATGTTCGAAGGACGTCCCGTTGGTGGCACGACACATGCATGGAATATGGTTTGCGCCGAGAGCATTCCTTTGCACGACGACGTTGATGTTGTGTAACGACACCACATCACTCGATGATGTCTCCCAAACGGGCAACGAGATCTGCTTTGATATGACGATACCCACAAGTTATGGTGAAAATGCGTTGTTCAGCTCCTGATGGAGCGGCTTAGCAAAGGCTTTCAGAGTCTCTGATTGATGTTCTAGTTTGAGATGATGTTGGAATATGCGATTGGAGTTGATAACTCTGAAACACGCATCTCCGTATCCTATCGTGGAATGGGCCTGCAATCCGGCGATTCGGCCAGATTCAATGCCCCGTTGCCGTTGCGGTTGTGCGCCGTGCCCGTGTCAGGTTGCATTGCCAAGTTGGGAGGTAGCACCTCGCCCCACAAATGGGCAACCTTATCAATCGCCAACGGCCACTTCGCCATCTCAAAACACCCTCGGGTGGTTGGCTGGACTCTCCAGACATTTCGCAAAAATGTTGACACCCTTCCTCCTCGCCGCAATACCGCTCCTGGTGGTCTACCTAATACGGGAGATTCACTACCGGCGCTTCAAGCAGCATGCCGACTTGCCACAGCTCCAGCCGTCCTTCATATGGGGACACCTGAAGGCGTTTAACGAGTTCCTCTCACGCGGCTCTCCGGACCGTCATGTGGGTAAGACCTGTCGTCGCAAGGGAGAAAGGAAGAATCAGGCAAGTCGATACTGACGCCTTGCCGCCAGATTATGTCTTCACTGAGATCAAGGAAGCGCTGGGCAACCCGTCGGTGGTGTTTCTGGATCTCCGACCGGTCTCGTACCTCATGTGCATTATCAACGGCCACGAGGTCGCCGAGCAGATCTCGCGGTCCTCGAAACTGTTCCAATGGAGCACCCCCAAGTCGCCTACCCTGGCAGATTTGCAGCGCCTAACCGGGCCAGAGTCACTCTTGAACAAGGAGGTAGGAGAGAACCGCCCACCCCGCTATCCCCTCCCCGGGGCTACGTATTCTGTTACGGCGAGGCTGACTGGCTCGGCTACTATACAGGGGGAGGAATGGAAGACCCTGCGCAGGAGGTTTAACCCCGGCTTCGCCCCTCAGCATCTGATGACCCTTCTGCCCTGTGTTCTGGACAAGACCTGGTATTTTCTAGGGCACCTTGACAGCTACGCGCGAACCGGCGAGGTGTTTGGCCTCGACGAGCTGTGCACCAACCTAACTTTCGACATCATTGGTGGGTCTCTGCTCGGATCGTGGTCTGCAGGAGAACGGCTGGCTAATATGGGCTGTCTAGGTGCCGTGACCATGGACGTCGACTTTGACGCACAGCTCGGCCAGTCGCGCCAGAGCGAGTTCATCGACCTCTACCGCAAGCTGATACTCAGCTATTCCGGCGCCTACAACAACAGGATCATCCCGCTGAACCTGCGCACCCAGTTCTACCGCTGGCGCCTCTCCCGGCGCATCGACCAGCTCCTGCAGAGCCTGATCCAGCAAAAGTTCGCCGAGCAGCGGCAGCTGGGCTCGTCGGCCAAGTCGCGCAGCGTCCTGTCGCTCAGCCTGCAGGACACGGAGACGCTGACGCCGGCGCTGGTGCGCCAGACGTGCGACCAGCTCAAGACGTTCCTGTTCGCGGGCCACGACACGACCAGCATCCTGCTGCAGTGGGTGTTCTACGAGCTCTCGCGCACGCCGCGCGCCCTGGCCGCCGTCCGCGCCGAGCTCGACGACATCTTCGGCCCGGACTCGGACCCGGCCGTCGTCCGCGCCCGCCTGCTCGCCCAGGGCGACGAGGCCACCCGCCGCATGACATACACCTCGGCCGTCATCAAGGAGACCCTGCGCCTGTACCCGCCCGCCGGCACGGCTCGCATGGCGCCGCCCGGGTCGGGAATGATGGTTCGCCTGCCCGAGACGGGCGCGGAGGTCTGCCTCGATGGCATCGTGCTGTATAACTGCGCGACCATCGTGCAGCGCGACCGCGCCGTGTTTGGGGATTCGGCCGATGACTTTGTGCCCGAGCGCTGGCTGGGCAACACGGATACGTCGATGAGCACCAACGGCGGCGGCGATGGGCTGGAGGAGAAGGCGGGAGGGGAGGACGGGCGCGGCGGCGGCGGCCGGGTGCCGGCGAGCGCATGGCGGCCCTTTGAGAGGGGGCCGAGGAACTGTATCGGCCAGGAGCTGGCGAACCTCGAGGCGAGGGTGATTCTGGCCTGTGTGCTGAGGCGGTACGACTTTGTCAAGGTTGGGCTCGGGGAGAGCGTGCTGGATGAGAAGGGACTGCCGGTGGTGAATGGCAAGGGGCAGTATGAGGTTAAGGCCGAGCTGTACAGCGTGAGTTGATGATGATACCCAGACTCCCCCTCCCCCATCACCAACCCTGGATGGGACTTCGATTGGTGCAGGATTGTGCGCTAACTGCCGTCTAGACTAACCAGATCACTTCGAAACCGGTGGATGGGACGAAAGTGAGGGTGAAGCTGAGCCCGACGGCTTCGGGGAACCTCTCCTGAGGGAAGAGTGAGGGAAGGACACTGTCTGCGTATGATACGACTGCATGGGATAAATTGTATGATCTTATTGCAATATTCCTTCGATTTCTTGGGTATAACAAAAAAGACAAACCTGCGGGCACGGCGCTTGGAGGGTCCTTATGCTTCTTGGCCAATGTGCCGTCAGTATCAAGTCCCAAATTGAGATGATGCCAAGATTGCGACTTGGCCAAGCGGCACGCTGTTCATGAACGTGGAATTGTCCACATGGAATCTGCGGCTAGGTGGCAGATGAAGCTGAGCAACGTCAATTCTAGATGGGCGGCGAGTGGTTGCCGCCCGGTAACGAGGCTCGGCTCTCTCAACGGATGGAATTTGTCTAATGTCCCGCTGTTATTGTACAGTACATGTTTATACATTGACCAGTGGTAGTCTCTATGCGGGTATCAGTCGCTTCAGTATCTTCTCCCTCGCTACCCTGCCAGCAACCTCTGCGCCGTGTTGCAGGGAGATGGCCCCTACGATCGCAAATAATGTCGTGTTCAACACAACTGTCAAGCCTGAGCCTTCGAGGTTTTCGGGCTAAGAAACGCTGAGAGTTAGCTGCTGTTGGAGTGCCAGAGAGACGGAGAGTCGGGGGACAGTCGCCTTACCAGCCTGGGCTTCCACCGGACCACTTCTGGCAGCCCTACATCGACTGCCAGCCGGGCCATCTTCTCCTTCCTTATGAGATCCAGGGGTTGTCTCGAGCCCAGCTTGTCGACATTGGCGAGAGCAGGGTGTTCAAAGGGTACACGGTCGTAGGGATCCGGGGTCGGCTTCTCCCCGATGATGTTTGTTGTCAAGATCGACCTTGTTGCTTCTAGAGCAATGATTTGGCGGCCTGGTAAATAGGAGAAGGTTAGCAAGGAGTCGCCAGTCCCAACAGGGGGTAACACCGAACTGCGAAACGGGGAATGTGGTTGTTCCGTACCAAAGTACGCCAGCTTCGTGTTGAAGCCTCTCCTCCCCTGATCAAAACTCTTGTGCGTCACGGCCAGCCACTTGATCTCGTCCGGCAGCATCCGCTCGCCATCGCGCCCCAGCAACACGTTATACATGGTGTCCAGCTTCTTCGGGTCCTCGTTGACCGTCCATATCTTCCGCCGGGGATCCTTCACAACGTTGATTGAGAAACCGGGGCCCTTCATGCCCTCCGGAGTGTAGGACCACCTTGGCCGGTCGCCATTCTCGGGCTCGGCATCGCGGGCGTCTGATCTGAGGGTGGGAGCGGAAGAGAAGGGCCGAAGAGGTGTGGAGGATAGGCGGGTTAGAGGCTGGGCTGACGAGCATCTACATTGTCGCAATGACCTAGTAGATGTTGTGAAAGCTGTCCGAGAGCTATTGAGTGCCATTGAAATGGTTGAACAGCAAAAGGAGTCGAGGGCGAAGCTGTGCTCGATTGAGAGACCTCAACTCAATGGGACCAATTTTTCGCGACTGGAGATGCACGGTCTTCGGCGGAAAGTTTCCCGGCTATGGACCCGTGCGCAGGATAAACTTCGGAATAGCCAAGCTGTCCCGCACGGTCCCTGTATTCCCTCCTGCCCATTGGTCAATCCATTGGCATATGCCATGCGCATGTTGGGAAAGGAATGTGGAAGGCTCCAAACAGACACTCCCAAAGCCAGCACTGCGGAAGAAACCACAGGAAAACCTCAATGTCTTGGTCATGGCTTCTTTGTGCATTGGTCTGCCCACCTTTCTGAGCTTGTAATGGCCTCTACAAATCCCTCCAGCTCGAATCACGAGCGCCCAACCAGCAGCCTCCTCCTGGAGAAGCTCGCCGCGGTTCTGCCAAAAGGCTACAAGTTCGGCGTGTATCACCTCTCGACCCCTCCGACGCGTACCGATGCTCTTTGCTCTCCCCCGCCGGGAGTATCGCCAGACAAGACATACCGGGAAAATCACTTTCTTGCCCTTTCAATCGACACCGAGACCGAGACGAATAGCGACAATCCTAAGGGTTCGTTGCCCAAGCAAACTCTAGTCCTTGCCTTGGAAGTCCTCATTTTTACGACTGCCTATTCGACTATAATATTCGTCTCCAAGGCCGACTCGACAGGTTACCTCCAGCTTCTCGGCCTGCCGAAGGGGACTCCATCCCCGATCCGAGAGGTCTGCGCCACGTTCCTCGCCTTCCTCGCCGAACACCGGCGGAGAAAGGGTATACAAACGGTCGTCAGTCTGTTTGCGCGCGCGCAATCGCAGTATCTGTTCCCCGGCAGCGTTGAAAACAGTGGCAAGCACGTCCTGAATGACCGCGAGCTGGTCAAGTGGTGGTGTCGAGTGCTGAATCCGCTGCTCGAGAAGCGAGTAGAGAGGACACAGCGGAGGCAGGAGCAATGGGGCGATATCAAGGGCTATCTCATAGTCCCAGGCCTCGATCATTATGAAACTCGAGCGTTCCTCCCTCGGGACCCAGGGAGCGCGGCAAACTGGGCGGTTGGTCACCCATTGGAGAAGATCTCCCATTACACGGCCGAGTATGACTGGGTTCCTCCCAGATGCCTGATCCCCCGATATCCCGACGATCCCAAGTCACGCTTCCGTGGCGAGCTGGATGAGGAGGCTGCGAAATGGAAACAGGATATGGGCTCATGGAAGAGTGTCAAGAGCCTGGATCAGTTCTGGGAGATGATGGCGTTCCGGCAGGAGTGCTCTAGCGGACGCCTAACAGGGTTTATTTGGGTGGTATTCGATGCCAAGACGGCCGGCGTCACCTCGCAGGTATCGGGACCGCCCCCTGCTCCATCTGCCGTCAATCTACCCCCCACAGAACCGCCATCAACTCCACCTCGCCGCCGTGCTGGCATTCCCATCCGCACACCGCAGTCATCGCCGTTGAAAGTCCAAGCGACCCCAGAATCTGCAAAAACTACCCCATCTAAGTCCAGTGGAAAGACGGAGGAAGGGGAGAAGAAGAAGAAGAAAAGGAAGCTAACAGGCCGCATCATCCCCCGCCAGCCGCACATCAAAACCCACCAGAGGAACTACCTCCTCGACCGCCCCATCTCCACGGCATATTACCACTGGCCCCCCGAAGGCCGGGGCGAACGGATCGTGGACGAGTCAGACTACAAGCGCATCGTCGAGCTGCTGCTGCACCTTGACTTCGCCACTCTCGCGAAGGCATGCGGCAGCACCAAGCGGTGGATCGGCGAGGTCGCCATGGGCTCCACGTGGGGCCGCGAAGTCGTCGGGACCGATGAATCCACCCCGCCGGCGAACGCGGCCGCTGCGACGGTGACCAACCTGTCCGGTCTTATCAAGAGGAAGCGCCCGGCGGCGGAAACCGGCGGGGCTGCCCCCGGAGAGAATGGGGATGCGGCTTTGGCGGCGGCGCCCGGCAAGACGGTCAATGTCCTTGGGGCGGGCCTCGTGAGGAAGAAGCGGAAGGAGGGGGATCAAGCTTCGGCTGCCGCGGTGGCGAATGAAGTTCCTGGTGTTGCCGGCAAGGCGGGAGCAGGCCAGGATCAGCCGAAGGTCAACGTTCTCGGCGCAGGGCTCGTCCGGAAGAAACCCAAGACGGCGTGATCTGGCATGCGGTTTTCTTCGTTTTGGCCGTTTAAATGGTTTGGTCCACGGACAAGGCGCGGGTTTGCTTGGGCGCGGCGCACTTGCAGCATGTGATACCAGGGATAGGTTTGCGCGATACCTCATCTTGGTGTTCAAGGGCGTGGGACAGGACTAGGACTAGGACATTGGCGTCGGTACCGGAAGGGCTTGGCCGACCGACTCCTGCTGGAACGCCTTTCGAGAGGAGGAAGAACTCGTCCGGTATGTAGGTAGTATGGATTCAAAATGCTTAACGACGGATGATCCGCCCTCCTCCAAAACTCCCCCCTTGCTTACCTTCTCAACTTCTGCCGCTTCACAGCCGGCTCATCGGACTGCCCTGCCGTTGGCCCCAGTTCCTGCAGCTTGTCGCGCACCCACCTCTGGGCTTCCCGGATGAGCACCTTCTCGCCAACACGCACAGCCAGGGCCTTCCCCACCCTCCCGGCCGGGTTTTCCCTCTCCCCTCTTGCCATGTCCTCCTCCAGCGTGGTCGGGTACTGTGCCGCCCTGTCCTCCAACGCGCCCAGCACGCTCGCGAGGAAGACGCCCAGCCGCGCATCCGAGTCGGACAGCCTGCTTCCCGCACCGCTCGGGTCGACCTTCCGAAGGGCCTTGAGGAACGCCTTGACCTGCTCCGCCAGCTCGTCGGGCAGCCCATGGAACTCGAGCGTGTCGTCCACGTGGCCCATCGAGTCCGGGTCTTCGCTACCCCATTCGATGACGAAGCCATCCTCCACGTCGTCCAGGTCGGCCTTCTTCTCCTGCGGGGGGGTAGCCGTTAGCATACATGAGGAGTCTTCTATCAGCAGGGGGGGAGCCCCCTGGAGTTCGGGTTGCTCTCACCGCCTTCGCCCAGACCTCATCGCCCAGGCCCAGCTGGCCCTTGATGCGCGCCACGACCAGGGCCCAGGGCAGCTCGACGACGTCCCACCGGCGGTACCGCGGGGTGACGTAGCCGTAGCGGCGCAGCAGCTCGCCGTTGGACACGGGGCCGTAATAGTTGAGCACCTCGTCGCCGGGGGCGATGCGGCGCAGCGCCGTGGCCACCAGCGCGCCCTCCTCGTGGTTGATGTGCGCGTTGAAATCGGCGTCGGCGTTGAGCAGGTCCGCCATCGGGACCATCCCCAGCACGCCCCTGCCGTCCCGGTCCTCCACCCAGCCATCCTGCTGCTGCTCGCCGTCTTCGTCGTCGTCGTCGTCACGCGACAGGTCGAACGCGTACGCCATGATGGTGCTGCCCATCCGGTGCGCGAGGCTCGCCAGCTCGTCGTCGGATAGGGGCTCCTGGCCCCCGGAGAAGAAGACGTCCGCGTGCGCCCGGATCACGGGCAGGATCTTGGTGGCGATCATGCGGTCGGCGTCGGCGCGCCCGACCACGGACGCTACCGAGGTGGCCTGCAGCTCGCGCAGCTCCGGCGCGGACCAGAACATGGGCGTGTCGAAGGCCGTCGGGAGGATGTCCAGGTAGGGCTTCCATGGCGAGGCGGGGCCGCGGAGGTGCTCGTAGATCATGACTAGGATGAGAGAGGTCCATGAGTCCTGCGACGACGATGACGAGCTGGGACCGGAGAAGTCGTCGTCGTCGTCGTTGTCGTCCTGGCTGTCGCGTGCAAAGACCTCGGGGATCTTGGAGGGCAGCTCTGACGTGGCCGGGCAGATGATGCGGCTGCGCGGGATGGTGAATAGGACTGTGTCTGGGGCTATCTCTGCGGTCGCGACTAGAAACGGGGGGGAGGGGAACTGTCAGCGCCGGGGCCGTCGTTACCGGTTGCCGAGCAAGCACGGTCCCATGACAACCTCCCCTGACTGACTGACTGACTGACTGACTGGGGACTTACCAATTCCTCGCCCGGCGCCCCTATCTCGCAGGTCCTCGAGCATGATGTCCGGGTGAAATGTGGCCCCTGGAAGGGACTTGAACCAGTCCAGGAATGCCTGTGACTGGTTGCCGAAGTTGTCACCGGTCATTGGAACGTCGCCAGCCATTGTGGTCTGAGGGTTGGTGTTTTGAGAAACGTTGCCGAAACTGCTGAGCAAATATCAACGAGCTCTAATTATGGAGAGAATTTGACGATGCACCCCTTGTATGAGATCTAGGAAACTTCCTGGTCATGCAATTGTCTGTGCAGCGGTTATACGTAGGTACTGTACATGCACTTATATCGCTGCCTAAGGGGTCTGTGAATGAGCAGAGATAAATGGATGCCTGCCCAGGTAATTGTCCAATTCTGCAAGTTGGTAAGGACGGGAAGATGTATCCCCTAGGCAACTGCTTTACGACATGTAGCAGTACGAGACAGAGTTTTTGCAAGCTAGGGCTAGGAGCTATTGGGGAGGCCTTTTTTGATTGGCCGGACCGCAAATTCTAACCCAGTCTGCCCTATCTGGTGCTACCTACTTAAAGATTTGCGGCCGCCTGTACAGCCGAGACGCCTAGAAAATATTCACCACTACCTTAATAAAGTGACTGCCTGGGCTAGGCGTCTACCAAGGCGTACCCGAACGAAAACTGCGACACCACTGATTCGTAGGAAAGTCTCCTGGGCGGTTGAGGATGACGCAGCTTCTTGTCTCTATCGAATTGCGATGCTGCGAGACTCATGGCTATTCACGGTAATAATCATCCTACACTTCAATTTAGGATCAGCAGAGCAAATACAGACTAAGCATTGAGACAAGTGAGAGGTGTCAGACCTGTAGCGATTGGCATGTTTCGCCACCGTCGCGCTCATCAGGAGGTTCGCTCCTCATCTGTCGACCCAGCTCCCTTTAGGAGAGTGAAGTGTGCCTCGAAAAACTATGCGCGTATAGGTAGCATCACTCACTTCCACTTTCTATTTGAAGCTTAGTGTTCGCCCAAGGGAAGCCATTCTCATGAGGTGCTTATCCCGGCGGAGGTTAAAAGAGAAAATGGGTAAACACTTAGTGGGAAGTGGTATCCTAAGCGAGGCTTTTGCCAAGAATTATTTACCTATTTGTTAGGGAATCCCACCCTCCCCATGAGCCTAAAGGACATGGATTGGGTTGGTTGTTGAAGTGGTGACGACTAGAAGTGTCGCAGGCGGCTGAGACTTCATGGGTAAGTAATGTGCGTTGTGGGCCTGGGCGGAGCCGTGACCTGTGATTGGCCATAGGATGTATGACTTCATCGATAACGAGTTGAGGGAGATGCATCGTAGACCACTTCATCAAACAATGTCATGGTCTCGGTCTATCCAAAGCTCGTTTCCATTGCACTTCTCAAACGCCGTTTCAGTGAAGTATCTCCTTCGCAGGTCTATGCCACCTTAAGGCCTTCGATCTTGCCATTTCCACACACTGCAGTCCCCGCCCAATGCCAATGTCCCAGCACAATGCCTCGCAAGCGAAAGTCTGATGTCGATGCCTCCTCGGCCTCGGCCTCGGCCGTTGATGATCCTCAACCCAAGGATGGAGCAGACCTTCGCCGGTCGATCCGTATAAGCACCAGTCGTTCCAGTAAAGATGGCCGAGAAGACGAGTTTGGCAACCCTGAGGAGAAGGAGGACGATGACCGTTCTTACATCGACGCCAAGGATTTTTGGGAGAAGGCAGCCGCCCGTAACCCGGATGTCAAGCAGGCCATTGAGGATCTGGCAGACATGGATCTCCGCTTCCGCCGTGCAACGAAACGACGGAAGCTGCAGCTGGCCGAGAGCAGCGTTCCCAGCTATCGCGACTCTCCGTCACAGGACACCTCCAAGTCCCACCCGACGCCCAAGCTTGATCCCAGTGCACAGCCAAGCTCGCCGACGACCATTGGTACCTTTCCTACAGCCACGGAGATCATCGACAGAGAAGACTCCAAGCAGAGTGTCAAGAGAAGCAAACCAGGCATCGAGAAAGAAGGGCATGCCGAGGTTGTCGAGGGTGTCGAAGACAGTGATGCCAACGAGCGAGGCGCGGCAAGGCCTCCCGCCGTGAACAGCAGCTATCTCCCCCTTCCCTGGAAAGGCCGTTTAGGATATGTGAGTGACCAGTCATGTTTTCAGGAGCTGCAGTTGCTGCAGTTGGGCAAAACACCTCCCGAAATGCATTGCTAAATGCCAAGTAGGCCTGCCTAAACACATACCTACGCACAGCGAACCCGCCCGTCTTCTGTTCCCGGACATGTAGACTGGCGTCCATAATCGAGCATCGTCACCCACTCCAAGATCCCTTAGCACCGGAGCATGCGACCGTGAACAGACCCGACAAGAGCAAGGCGTCAGACGTGGAATTGGGACGCAAGTTTGTCCAGCAGCTGGGCCTGTCTAACGCGGCCGACATTGTCAAGATGATACGGTGGAACGACAAGTACGGCATCAAGTTCATGCGGCTTAGTTCCGACATGTTCCCCTTCGCCAGCCACGCCGTGCACGGGTACAAGCTTGAACCCTTCGCTTCCGAGGTCCTCGCCGAAGCTGGCAAGGTAATTGCGGAGCTGGGTCATCGAGTGACAACCCATCCGGGCCAGGTTTGTGCACCTCCTTTGGCCCCTTGGCAAGGTCAACCCCTTCCCCCCACTTTTTCTCTTCCCCCCCGCCTGATGCGTTCGCTTCGGCCCCAGCAAGTTTGCCTCCGCCACCGTGCACACTGACAACCTCTCGCAGTACACCCAGCTTGGCTCACCGCGTGAGGAGGTTGTAGCCGCGTCGATCCGCGACCTCGTCTACCACGACGAAATGCTCACCCTCCTGAAGCTCCCCCCGCAGCAGGACCGCGACGCCGTCATGGTCATCCACATGGGCGGCACCTACGGCGATAAGGCGGAGGCGCTGGCCCGCTTCAGGCTCAACTACACGACGCGCCTGACCGAGGGCATCCGGCGGCGGCTGGTGCTCGAAAACGACGACGTCTCGTGGAGCGTGCATGACCTCCTTCCCGTCTGCGAGGAGCTCAACATCCCGCTGGTGCTGGACTACCACCATCACAACATCGTCTTCGACGCGTCGCAAGTCCGGGAGGGGACCCTCGATATCAGCGAGCCGGCGCTGGCGGACCGGATCGCACGGACGTGGGAGCGCAAGGGCATCAGGCAGAAGATGCACTACAGCGAGCCGAGGCCGGAGGCGGTGGAGGCGCGCGACAGGCGGAAGCACGCCGCGCGGGTGGCGACGCTGCCGCCGTGCCCGGCCGACGCGGACCTGATGATCGAGGCCAAGGACAAGGAGCAGGCCGTGTTCGAGCTGATGCGGAGCTTCAGGCTGCCCGGGTTCGAGAGGATCAACGACGTGGTGCCGTACGAGAGGGAGGACGAGGACCGGCCCGCGAAGAAGGTGCCAAAGAAGAGGAAGCGGAAGAGGGGGGCCGGCGAAGGTAAAGAGGAGGGAGTGGACGAGGAGGAGGTGGAGGAGGCGTCGGAGGGGAGGCTCGTCTCGGCCGAGGAGTTTGGGATGGGAGGGCCGCTGAATAGGGTTTACTGGCCCATCGGGATGGATGATTGGCTGAAGCCGAAAAAGAGGGCGTCGTCAAAGGCAAAGAGGTGGATTGATTGACCTTGTCCAAGAGATGATGCCTACCATCTCATCTCGCATGTTTGCGCTTGCTTGGAGGCCTAAGCAGACGAATAGGTGCATCATTGTAACAACGCAGGTGAATAAATGGCTGGCAGAATTGTTTACCTCCTCCTAGTAGCCCCCTGTCGTCGTCTTCTTCTTCTACCTTGACATCCGACCTCCCAAACGTCGGGTCAAATTCTTCTCTCACTAATACACCCTAAAGATCCTTCAGCCAGAGGTCGCCAACGGAGATTCCTCCAAAGACTGGCTCGCACCGAAATCCATTCCAACAGGGCGCCCAAGGTCGAAATACCCACTATTCTTTGCAGAGACTGGCACTCTTCACCCTTGATTATTTTCACTACAGTCATCGCCTCTTCGTCCCAGTACACACTGCATGGCGACAACATAGGTGATAGCCATGGACGATGACTACGACGAAGAAGAAGTCGATATTTGGCGAGAAGTTGATCTTCAGCGACTGAACCAGCTATGCCTCACTTATTAGGACAAGAGAATCAAGACACTGTGCCCGAGCTGGGTGCATTTCCAAGTCTTGTGGCCACGCATGATTCTTTCTACAGGTATCAGACCAAGTGTGCTAGCCACTGCAAACATGGCAAGTTTCCTGACAGCGACGCCTGGAAGGCCCTGAAATATCCTTTGCGCTGGCTTGGGATGAGCGATTTGGCAGATCTGGCCATCGTGCTCTACTATTACGACACCCACCGCCAACCACTTGATCTTGCCGAGTACTATAAGGCAATGACGGGATATACAAGTGTCCGGCAGGAATTGATCGCCAAGGTTCCTGCCAGAGGGACCGTCCGACTGGTGCGAAAGCTGTCGGTCGGCGTCAATCAGTTCATCCAAAAGTATGTCCGAGATCGCGATATGAGGGAGAGGTGGACCGCAGCTGCTGAGGACCGGGCAGTATAGCACGGCATAGCACTTTATGGTCCCGAGGTCGAGGTCGACGGCATAGCTACGCCCCTGTTTGAGAGGAGGTAAAAAGACGGATTCGCAGTGCAGGGACGGAAGAATCGGGTGGACTGTATTGCGACATCTTTTCTGTATCCGTTGAGAAGTCTACGAGGACGGAGGCTGACTACTACCACGTCTGGAAAGGAGAAGCTTAAGATAGACTGATAGTTGGATGGAATTTTTGATAGATGAAATCGCACTTGGAATTCTCCTTTCCACGTGGATCCCAGTGCTAGGAGCTTCATTTCTCAAGATTCATGGGCAGATGCCCACCTAGGAACCTACGGCGTTGCCTGATGCTTTGATCTTCAGTCTAGACGCACTCCATGCTACTGACTACCTACTTTACAATGGAACCCAAAACCTAACGGGACTGACTGTCTGAAGACAAGCTTACGTGCTCAAATCCAGGCCTGGCAAGAGCTTGATCATGGAAGCTGTAGTGGCTTGCTCCGCCTCTGTGAGAAAACAACAATGGCAAGCTTATGGGAGGCAGCTGCCATGGTCCGCCGAAACTAAAAATAAAATGAGACTCGCTCGATCATCTCCAGACTCTATCACGACATCAACATCACCTTTCGTCGACACACCTCACCAAGGAGGGTATCTGAGAGCCACCCACCACGAGGTCGTACATATAACTGAGTCGAAAGTAGAATCTCATTGGGCAGAGCTGGCGAGTCGGTAAGGCCTCAAACGTAAATTCTACAGAATGTCGAAAGTGTAAGTTGGCTAGCTAGGTAGGTATGAGCACCTCAGGTCTTGAGTGAAAGGGGTAAAGGGGGTGGCCCGTGCACAAGTGGCCTTCCATTTTGAGACCACCTCGTCCCCTGGGCAGAGGTAACTACCTAGCTTGTATGTATTGTAGATCCAGGACCTGTTACAAGTCCTGTTCCAAGACTTATGCAATATGCTCTTAGACCGAAGGATTCCCAAGGAGAGGTCGAATAGCCTTACACTTCTCCGTCCAACCTCTGCAATGCCAGTATGTCTCCTTTACCGTCTGAACCACTCCTAGGTTCAGCAATGAATTAAGGTTGTCAGACTAGAAGGGGGAGCCCAGCCATCTGTGGCCCTTCCCTGATTACTAAATGGTCCAGGCAACGAGAAAGTGCTGAGGGACCTCACTCTCTACTTTGGCAGAGGTAGTCAAGACCTGGTGTTTGCAGGTATCAATTGTATGAATCTTCCTCCTGTGATCTAGTGTCTACACTGCTCGATCTTCTCGATCACTTTCCAACCTCTTCCATGAGCATCATCGTGTCGATATTTCACCTTAGCAGCCTTACATGCTGGAGAACTCTTTCGATCTTTCATTTCGGCCAACCCCCAGTTATCATGGCATCGCGGGTTCATTTCACCAAGCTTCCGCGCTAGAATTCTCTGGATCCTTTCCACATGCTCAGTTTCTTCAGCTATCACTTCAGCCGTAGCAGTAGCAGTTGTTAGGCTTCTTCCGGAAATTGGGCAGCCATGGATGATAAAGGAGGTGATTCTGGCTCCGCTCAGCGCTTCCAGGCAAAAAGCAAGTCCAGCTTGAGAGTCAAGGCTACTACCTAGGGTTAAGAAATAAAGCATACTACTAACATCTCTACGTCTTTTCCAGGTCCCTCACATCCGTTCTCGAGAAGATCGTGGGCAGGCCTGCGCAACACACCTCTTGGGTACCCGCAGACAAGTTTATCGGTGGGATCTCCTCTTCCCTAGGACCGATACCCGGACCCTTGGATCTCGCTATGTCAGCGGCACAATTGTCATCCCGCAAGGCAAGACCAAGTCGTCGCGGCCTCGATCGTTGACAGAGGTGAGCGGAATATCCTTCAGCTCCGAGCTCACGGAAATGGGGTTCTGGCCTGCCCCCACCTCCTGCGTCTGCTCCACCGCCCTCACGATAAGCTCCGATATCTCGCTCCTGGAGAAGCACTGGGTGAAGATGGGGCTGGCCTCTACCACCTCTATGACGCTCTTCCGGCCCGTCCCCAACCTCATCTCGCGCAGCTCCCTCCCTATCGACTGTTCCGTGAGCCCCACTGCCGGGTCCCCTTGCGCCCACTGCGCCGTGGCAAGGCCGTGGAAGAACAGCGCCGTCTGGGCGAGGGCCTGGGCGAGCAGGCATGCCCTGTCGTGGGGGCTGAGCAAGCCGATCAGCGGCTGCTGATGCGCCCCGCCGCCGTCCCCATCGCCGCCTTCCAGGGCGTCCTGCAGGAGCCCGAGCTCGTCGCGGGACTCGAATGCGGCGGCCAGCACGCTGTCGAGGAGGTGCGGGGCCAGGAGCAGCGCGTCGCGGTCCTTGAGGTTGAAGACCTGGGTCGCCTTGGCGAAGAAGTCGCGGAGGATGCCGCCGACCTCGACGCCGCTTCGCTTCCTCGCGTGGCCGGTGTCGACGGTGAAGTACTCGGCCGCGATGTTGGCGGCGACTGTATGACGTTTATTTGATCAGTGGCCGGATTCTTTCCAATATTCGCATAGCTGGAGCGGATAATTACTCACATTGTGTCGATATCGACGGCGAATTCCGCTGGGCAGCAGCAAAAGCCAATTTGGCATTCCAGTCCTTCAAGGCGGCAACGGTCGTGCCAGTCAACGCGTCAAAACCGGACCTCCCCCCACCGACGCCGCCGTCACCTCCGTCGTCGTTCGCAACGCAGACGCGGGCCACGCGGCCTCCTCCACCGACGATCCCGTCCCACCTGCCGCCGATGCGCTCCTCGAATCGCCGCGAGGCCAGGTCCCCGATCAGGTGCGACACGGCGACGCTGGACGCGGCTCCGCTGCGCCGCTCGTCGCGCGACCACTCGAGGCGCGCGCGGCCGACTAGCTCCTCGTACTTTGTGAAGACGAGCACGGCGGGCGGGGTGTCGGGGGCGGCGGCGGACCGGAGGTGGGCGAGGAAGTCGGCCTCGAGACCGTGCACGCTCCTGTCCTCGTCGCAGGCTACGCAGTACCAGATGCAGTGGATGCGGTCCGCGGGGGCGGCCGAGGGGGATTGTCTGGCTTTGAGGAAGTCGCACACCCGGGCGTAGGCCTGCTCATCCCCGCTGCCGAAGTTGGGCGAGGTGTGGATGATGAGGCGACTGTTCTGGCCGTCTAGCTCTAGCTCCTGGGTGATGTCATGGCCGGGGCTGAAGGCTGCTGCAAGATGGTTCTGCCGTTTGTTAGATACTGTTGAAATAGGGGGCAAGAACTTATTTACTGACCTTGGGTAGGGTGACGCCGAAGATCTTGGAGAATATGTCGACTTTGGTGGATTCGGCGTTTCCAAGGACGAGCAGGCGGAATGCTGGGCATTGGGAGAGGAATTCCGAGGAGGGGGGAAGGGCGAATAGGGTGCTTAAGTCATTATTTGTTTCCATGGTGAACGTTATTGTCAAGTTATGTATCTGGATTCACAGGTTGAGATTCACTCTGGTCTGAGTCTAGAGTTCACTTTTATATTACTTGGATTCGGAATGTGGATGGGTTGGCATGATGATGGCGTGATGTGTGGCACGAGCCGAGCTGGACGCATCCATCTGCACCCATAATTATCGATGACATGATGAGACTGCAGCAATAAATTGCCCCTCAGCTCTCTCACACTTCTCCTCACAACCTCTTTAATACTGTCAGCTTTGATTGGATTACAACGTCAGATTGCCAACACTTTACTGTGCAGAATCAGTTTGGTGAAAGAAGATTGCTTTAAACCCATCTCGTTTGATTTGTCTCGACCGCGATAATTTCTAACTTTCGTGTACAAGGCGATCAGAAAAGCCAAACCATTTCCGATGTCTGAATTTCTGGGCGACCGGCCGTCACGCGCTTGCCCCGAGTATGGCTGCGACAACAATGAGAAGAAAAATTGCCAGTGGCATCTTGAACGAACTGATGGACGTATCAATCTAGAAGGGCTCGTGAAAAGAAGATGAAAGTCACTGGCTAAGATGGATATCCACTTGCAGGTTGCCTAACCTCGTAAGGTGTAGAACGTTTTCGGAAGAACTTCGGTGACCGACTATGTCAACCTCGCGATCCTTCAAATTTCGCCTAATCACTCTCTCCTCACCACCGTCAATGGAAGGATGATGCGCTGTAAGGATGAGTTCGACACCCTCGGCGATGGCAACGGAAGGATCCGCGCCTCTGGTGTGGTGCGCCTATCCCGTAACCGGCATGTACACTCAAGCCTTCCGCATCCTGCCTGGGCCGTCTTCGCGTTACTCGTCCTCACCTATCACATCTGGATCAGCCCCCTTGTCCTGGGTTTCAACTTGACATACATCATAACAACAGCAGTACACGCCGTCATCCTCGGCGCATCCGTCAACTCGGCGCATGACACCGATGTCTTCGCGGTACAGGTTGACTTGCAGTTCGCCATCTAGTTAGTAGAGCAGGCCCGAGGACGCAAGATCGCCCGTTTTCACGAACTGGTCATTCTCAGACCCAGGCCTTCACGGCCTCGATATATAGTCGTGAAGACTCTCGCCACACTGCGGTATTTCTGGGCACACGCTTTCTATCCCCTCTTCGTAATGTGGACTGTGTTTATCGTGGAAAAGTCCGAATGGAGTCTCACGCGAAGAATTATCAGTACCTCAGCTTCCGTTTCAATGACCTTCGCGCTCCTCCTCCTTCGCAAAGACACTTGACGCAGAGTGAGAACGTCGTTACTGAAACTCATCGTCCGAGGTTGATACTTTAGTTGCTTTCTCCTTTCTCATTTTTTCTGCTTCTTCCTTTTTATACCACCGGCTTGCAAAGAAAAATACAACTCCCCCCAAAACAGATCTTCCGATGAAAGAGCTAAGAGCGTTCGCTTGCAGTCATAAATCCGAGTGATGCATAGTATGTGGGTGGATAAAGTCAATTTCTAGGATAGCCATGGCTTCTCAGGAAACGATCCAAGAAAAAAGGGAAATAGGGAAAGGAGCTCGCTTAGGTTGGAGCCAGACAGTTTGGCAGGAGAAGCCTGTGTAAAGCCTGCGTGGTCAAGTTCAGGGGCCTATAAGAAAAGTGCCACCTCAACTGAATGGTGGGTAAGGTCTTTAAACCCAACTTCTTCAAAACGCATGCTTTTGAAGGGTGCCAGGCCTAAGTCTAGATTTTATACATTATGATCCAAGGGAGATTTGCCACTCCAAGCCGTGCCTTCCCACCTTCGCCGCCCCTGTGTGGGACTTGCAACATAATAGGGAGTTTGGAAATCGTAGGGATTTAAACAACATGTAAGTGACGGCGAAAAGCTTTTTGCGTGAGTGGTGCTGTGACGTCCAAATGCAGATGGCTGGTCATGAATCTTGGGGCGATGAGAGGGCGCGCCCTATCTCTCGAGCGGAACCAAAGATGTGTAAATGTTTCCTACACCGAGAACATAATCTTTGGCCATAGACACCCCCCAAGCCTCTCGCCAAGGCACTTGTGAAGCATTGCGGGTTTGGCTTGCTCAACGGCTTCTGTGATTCATTACTAGTGATTCCCAAATTAGAATGGGAAGAATAAATGACGTTGCACGAGGCGTGGCCATACTATACACTACTGACACCTCGGGTGGAAGGTTGGAGCCCACATCCCGCTGCCTGCCTGTCCCCGGATCACACGATGTTCGTTATTGAGACGACAACTTACTCGCCCCGTCCGGGCAAGCGACCGCCAAGGCTGCAAAACAGACATGACCCTTTTGGATAATTCCGTATACCCAAATCGGTTCCTGGTCCGTCATCAAGGGTCGTCAAGCGACTATTTTTAGCATAAACTTAATTGCATTTAAAGTTTGCTGGCGGGCGCGCATTCAGCCGCGATGCACCGTAGACAAGAAAATTCCTACGCAAATAGACCATATAGTCCCATGTTACGGATTACGATGCTACCAGATGGGGAATGTTCCGGTTCCTGGCATCCTGATCGCCCATTGGGCCATTGACAGGTCTGGGCCAGAAGCAGGTCAGGATTTCGGAGACTGCAAGCTATCCACGAGCCCGGGTTATGAAGAGGGCTCGAAGGGCCCCTTGATATTGCCAATTGTTGCCACCCATTTCCCTCCAATTGAAAGCTTCACGGGATATTGAAATATATTCGGCATGGATACACGGGTGGCCACGGTTTGGCCTCCAGACGGCTGGTTCAAAATGATATAAAACTGTCAAGCGTCCCCCTTCACGACACCGACATCCGGTTCAGTAGAGCTCCTCCACGAGAAACAAACAAGCCACCACACAACGAAAGAAAAAGAGCTTGAATCTACTATCCCCTCTCCAATCAGCACAGGGTCTCCACAAACTCGAGAAACAATGCATTCCTTCCTCCCGCTCATCCTCTCCGCCCTCGCCGCGTAAGTAACCCAATCCCAATCCCAATCCCTCTCCCCCACCACCAAGCCCAGACAGACACTAATAAACCTCCCTTCCCTACAGCGGCGTAGCAGGCCAAGTAACCCTCACCCCAACCACAATCTGCCGCGGAGCAAGCTGCACGACAGCATGCCCGACACCAGAAGACGGCGGCGGCAACGGCGGGGGCGCGGCGCGGACGGTCACGGTGACGACGACGGAGACCGTCACCAAGACGACGGGGTCGGCGTGTGGCGGCGGCAACTGCCCGACCCTCACGTCAACGGGCACCGTGTGCAAGACGTGCCTCGTGCCGCAGTGCACGACCACCCAGGTCGTCAACAAGCCGGCTGGGTGCAACAACCTGGCGACTGTGTCGACGAGCTTTGGATGCAATGATGCCGATGTTTGTAATAAGATTGGCTGCAGGACTGTGTATGCTATCCAGTCTTCCTGAGTGGGTGGGTGATGTGCTTTGGGAGGGGGGGGAGGGAGGCCGGGTTTGGGTTTCTGGAAGGGATTTGGGGGCACGTTCATGAGCATGGGGTGGGTTGGTTTGCGGGGGAAATCGCGAGTCTGTTGCATCGGTATAGCATGAGTAGAGCGCCAGCTACGCCGCTCAATGGGGAAGAAGAGCATTTATCCATCATTTGCGATATCGCCGATGAGTGAAATGCTAGCCAGGGTATCATTAACTCCCGCCAATTAAGCCATATTCCTGCACTCTTTCCCGTTCATGACTCCCTACACTTCTTCCCGTTCATGATTCGGATTAGAATAATCATCATACATTTCCAGTTCGACACGGAGCAACCCGTGGCATTGGCCGAGCATCAAAGCAAGACCAGCCCATAACCCCACGAGGTAGCCACCTCACTAACCACACACCCATGGCCCAACATACACATACCATACCATACATACAAGGGTGAGTTATCAAAACTCTTCCAACCCCAAGGTCATAAGTCATAACACGGCACGCTACTGACATGCACCACGGCGTCGAGGTAGAGCCGATTCTCGACAACGCACGCCGCGCCCCCCTTGATCTTCCACACGCCGTTCGGCCCGACGGCGAAGTCCTGCCCCGCCACCAGGCCCTTGACGCGCACCTTGCCGCTCGCGACGGAGCATATGCGCAGCCGGTCCGGATCGGCCGTGAACCGCGCGCACTCGCCCGGCTTGACCATCTGTACCCGGAACGTCACGTCCGGGGCAACCGCCACGGTCTGATTCTGGGATACGAAGGCCGTTGAGAAGGCGATGTCTGTTTTTGGTGGGGGGTCGGTGGTCAGCTTTCTGGGTGGTAGGAGTTGTGTGTGTGTGCGTGTGTGTGTGTGTGTGTGGTGTGGTGTGGTGTGGGAACTTACTCTCGGGCCCTTCCTCGCCCTCTCCCTCGTCCCGTATCCGCCCTGGGGCGAATTCCCAGTCTTCCAACTCGAGGCTCGCTGCTAAGTTGTTGATGTCCGGTGGGGCCACGACCGCGGAGGTAGCAGGGCCCGCAGCAGCGGCGGCGGCAGGCTTGCGCAAGGCCGTCTGGCCAAACGTCGGGATCGGCACGGGAGTGACCAATGTCGGCTTCACAGTGGAATTTTCCCGGGACAGGCTCGTCCTAGTGGATGCGCGAGCCGAGTTGAGGGTCATGAGCCTGCTCGACCACCTGCGCTCCACCACTTCTTCCTCCTTCTCATCCGGCAACTGGCTCAACTCTTCCTTCGGCGCCTCTGGCAGGTCTAGGCCATTGACCTGCTCCAGCGATTCCGTGTCCGGGAGGTTCGAGCGAACCATGACGCACGGCCGCATCAGGCCGCCCAGGTAGCAGTTGCAGCAGGTAGAGGGCCCGAAAGTCTTCTTGAGCGCCGCCGAGGCCGACGGGCGCAGGGCTACGCACATGTCGAACATGTTGGACGCCGCCCCTTTCGGGTCGCTGCAGTTGTTGCACAATCCCCTGGCACCCGTGAGGTAGAGCAGAATCGCGCAGACGATCCTAACATCTACTTCCATGTCGACGAGCCCGTCGCGGAACCTGTCTTGCACTGAGTCTGGGAGAAGACGGCGCTGGGGAAGAGCCAGGAGCTCGAGCGCAGGTGCGTATTTTGGAAGCGTAACCGTGTTCGGGAGGATCGTGCGCAGGTACCGCCACAAGGGTGACTGGCTAGCAGCAGCCCAGCTGGCATTGGGATCCAGGACTTGGCGATACCGTTTCCCATTGGGCGGATCATTTGGCCCGAGTACCACGGTCTTTCTGTTGTCGGGTAGAGGTACCGCCGATACCACCACGGCCGGATACCTCCCGGTCGCCTCGGGGTTCTGCCGCCGGCCTATGACAGTCATGGTCGCGTCGCCGTTATCATTGAGCAGGCATGCGCGGTGCGCCATCTGAGCGAGAAAGACAAGTCAGCATGACTGCGTAGAGGGAGCCGGGCTTCGATCCCCCCGGCCCGGGGGGGTTGGAGCGTACATACATTAAAATGACCGCCCAGTCCCGTGGTCGACACAAATGTCCGCTTACAGGCCCGGACTGCGCATACCCAGGGACGTTCGACATCGGGGAGCGGCTGATAATCCTTGGGGAAGAGCGCCCCCGCTCCGGCGACCCGCACCTTCCTCCCATCTTTTTATCATGTTAGCAATCGATCGTCCTCGACGAACGGGGATCCATGTCGCTTACTGAGAGTTCCAATCCATTCGTTGTAAAGTCTATCTCCGCAGGTCCTCAGGGGCTTCATCTCGTCGTACTGCAGCTGTCCCAGGTCGATTGTGGTCGCGCCAAGCTCGTCGCCATCCTCGGAGGACGCTGATTCCTCATCGACGAATTTGGATCCCTTCCTAGCACCTTTCTTAGTAAGAGTGCGGACGCTACTCAGCTGCTTCAGGTTATAGTTGGGCAGGCTGGCTCGGGCCCTGAAAGATCGGGCCCCGGCGACCTGCGACTGGCTCTCCGGCTGGGAATCCTTGACCTCGTCATCGCCCTTGTCCTCGGACGAGGAAGAGTCGCTCCCGGAGTCTCGGACCCTGATGGGCCGTCTTGCATCCAGCAAGTCGTCCCGGAAGTTGCGGTTGAACGGGATTGACTCGTCATCCGAACTGCTCGAATCCGGACCGGAGGACAGCAGATCGTCCCTCGTCGCCGTTGAGGCTTGCGGCATGCTCGCCTTACTGAGCTGTCGGATGGGTGCCATCACCCCATGATCGGATGGAGACTTTCCTGGGGAACTAGTTCCTAGGCCAGTAGCCAAGGCCGCACGTCGACCCGCATTCTGCCGTTGCCGCTTTGAAGGTCGGAAGAGGGAGGAGCCCACTGGTCGTTTCTTGGAATCGATGGGGCCGAATGTCGGTTGACTCCCATGGCGTCCATCTAGGCGACTCGTTAGTGCTGGGTATACAGTGAAACCAAAGCTAGAATACCTACTTGTCGGGGGGGCGACTTGGCCATCCAAGCTTGCTTTGTCGAGGTCCTGGCCCTGTCGCAATGTGGCAGGCTGAGAAGAGCTCGAACGGGAGCCAACCGAGGGGGTGTGACGATGCGAGGCTGAGTCACGACCGTTGATTGCCGTCCAGAAAGAACGGGATCCCGTTCGATGGGAAGATGAGGACCGAGGCCGAACATCATCCCACACCCTCTGAGCACTGCGGACCGAGGCTTGAGCCGATAGAAGCCTGGGGGTGGCTTGTTGCCCGGACCGTGACTGCGGCATGCTAAGGCCCGGTGATGGTGAGTTAAGGCCTGGTGGTGGCATGGTGTGGCCTGATAATGGCCCTTCCCTCAGGTCATTTGCAATATCGCGGGCCTCGCGCGCTCTCTGCAACGATTTATGGCTAGAGCTCGGCAAGGCAGAGCTTGACCGGTATGGTGGGGCCCTAGGCGGTGTCGACATGCCATTGTTGTTGTGAGCCATCGCGATTCAAAGCCCCGCGCCTCAGGCTCTACAGCCTGTGTCTGCCTAGTCGCGAGGCTTGTATAAGGGGTGCACAACGTGTCAAAGAGCAAAATGAAGCCTTGTGAAGCCTGCGAATGGGTAATTCACCCTCGCAAACTTTTACTCAAAGATTGGATGCGACGAGCTGGATGTACAGTACAGGCTGCGGGGAGCTCAGCAAGCTGGCTGAGGCTCTTAGAACGGCGCTAAATTAGTGGCTTCAGCCTCTGACAGGGGTGTTCAAGTGGAACTACGGGCTTGCACAGGCCTCTCTATTCACCAACAGCCACCAACACCGACCAACGGCAACCGACAGCATCAAACTCCGAAAAAGACAAACAGCAAACAAACGTAGGTTTCGAAAAGATGGTGTCAATGGGACGTAGGCATCAGTTGATGGAAAACATGCATATTGGAACAAATTTGTAGCTATACTGTAGATTATAGAGGCACCTACATACATCCCGACCTTGGTCTTCACAGCTTCAAAATGTGGTAATTCTAGATATTTAACGCAGAGTACACACACCCATCTCTAGGTACCTTACATTCCATATTTTACACATTCCATTCCAACCCCTTCTCTCCCCCCTACGCCTTCTTCTTGCCCTGGCCCTGGCCCTTTCCCTTGGCAGCACCCTTGGCAGCCTCAACAGCCTCGCCAGCCTCAGCAGCAGCCCTGAGAGCCTTCTTCGCAGCGACCTTCTCCATATGGGCGTCCCTCCTGACCTTGCGCGCCGCCGCCGAGGCCTTGAGCTTCCTGAACTCGGCGTCGCGCCTCCTCCTGCGGGCCCGCAGCGCCGCCTTGCGAGCCACGACCTTGCCCGTGCCAGGAACCCGCCCCGCGGGGCCGATCAGCCGACCGATCTCCCAGTTGTGCTCGCGGTAGCTGTAGTCGTTCTGCAGGTGCAGCACCCGCGTCTCGCGCTGCACCCGTCGCCGCTGCGCCCGCAGCTCCGTCAGCCGCGCCGCCCGCTGCTTGGCGAGCGACTTCTTGGACCGCCGGGCCTTGGTCGCCTCCTGCGCGAGTTGCTGCTGTTGCGGTTGCTGGCCCTGCTCGGCCCCGTCTGCCCCCGTCGCCTGCAGCAGCTCCGCCTCCGCCTCCGCCAAAGTCTGGCCCTCGCGCCGCACGACCCACAGGGGGATGCCGCTGGGGCCCGTGACGTCGCGGGCCTCGGGCTCGGGCTTGCGCGGGCTGGCCACGAGGTTGAGCCGGCGCCGGCGGACGGCGTTGGGCGGGTACGGCAGCTTGTCCTCCCGGTTGAAGGTCACGCCAATGTACTGCCGCGTCGGGTGGTGCGCCGGGTCGCGGTAGTACTTGACGTAGCCCGACACCGCCGCGTGGATCGTGTGGTTGCGGCTGATGATCGTGTTCTCGCCTGCGTGCCAGAGTGTGCCGCGCTGCTTGTAGATTATGTTGCCCGGGATGACGAACTGATCTGTGATTTGATTTGCATGTCAGAAGTGGCCGTTTGGAATATGTGGACTATGGCACCTCAAGAAGAGCCTCTGGTCAAGGGAAGGGTGTGTATGGTATGTAGGGGGAGGCAAATCATCAAATGTAATGTCATGCTGGGATTGTGCGTCCTGGGGCGAGATTGAACATACCACCCGTCCTCTTCGCTCCCATCTTCTTTGGAATCGTCCTCTTCCACTTCAATTTGTATGCTCCCTGGGACTTGACGGACGCATATCGTCTTCCCTCAACCTGGCTGCCCCCATCGAGTCGCAGCTGGCCGAAGAGCTGGGAGAGGCAGGTAGGCGTGAAGGCCAGGCCCGGCCTGAATCCGCTTGCAGCAGCCGCCTGCAGCGGTCGCTGTAGCTGTGTGAGTCGCATTGGGCCGCGCAATGACTCCCGTCGTGGCTTTCGAGGTCGAATTGGGAGAATGAAATCAATGCTCGCAGCGCTGAGCTTGTTTTCGGTTGTCGGATGGATGTCGAAGCTCCAGGTTTTCGGCTTAGTCAGCCCCCCGATAACCCGCGATAACGATAAGCCACGGTAGCTGTGGGACAAGATGTCAACTTGGCCATTCAAACAATCGCATTGAGCTCTCCCCGAGTCTGAACAAATCCAGAACAACTCAGCGGACCTAGATATATACACATTATCATGCGCTTCTTTTCGTCTATCTCGCTCCTGCTGTGCGCCCTCGCGGGCTCAGTCCACGCCCAATTCGGCTTCTTTGAGCAAATGTTCGGGGGACAGCAACAGCAACACCAACAGCCAGCCCAGAATGTTCCCAGCGATGCGTCTTTCTATCGTGCAAACTACGAGCGAGCACGATGCCCCAAATACCTCTGCCCTGACACTCTTGGTAAGGACACCCAATTTGACCCCCTCTCTACCCTAGGCACTCAGCAAGCAGCATCTAACTGAATGTGTCTCGAACAGCTTGCGTCGACTTCCCCCACCACTGCCCTTGTCCGTGGGCCGAACGCGAAGACAAGTTCGAGTTGGCTGATGGACAGCGAATATGCGTGTCCAAGGGCGGGTTCAAGGCCGGGGAGGCTGCCAGGAAAGTCGAGCTGGCCAGGAAGGGACTCTTGTGAGCGCGGGTATGGGGGCATGCGCCGAGCTGTCGGGCAATGAAGGGATGAAGGAAACGAAGTCACGACTGGGTGTGTCTTGGGAAGCCTATCTATTCGGATCTTTGCTATAGAGTATCTCCAGAATGGCCCCCGGTAGGGTGGGCTCAGAGATCCGGCTGGGTTGTTTCAACCTCGAGGTCGAGTGCTATATAGTGCAATACAAGAGACCAAAACTGTCCCGCCGCGGAGGGCGAATGAAAGCAGAAACTAGCCAGAGGTGATTCCAACACGGACAGGCAACAGATATTCCGTCATCAGATAGACGCCTTACCACTCCTTTGTCAAATGCCCATAACTCCACCGATGAAACCGTCGTCGAGGTCATCCAACTGGCGATGCGATCCACAACCCTCGCACCCCGAGCCACTGCCATCCACACCTAATGCCTTCCATTCACCATAAACGTGACCAGAAACGCCCATATACACATAACAAATGACTCCTCCTCCTCCTTTCACGACGAGCCGTTAACCCGCCCCGGCAGCGCAGGCACAGACGGCTGCTCATCTCCATCATTGTCGTCATCATCCTCGTCCATCTCATCATCCACCAGCTCCTCCGAGTGCCCAAGGAACTTGGCCACATTCTTCATCTCGTAGTGCTTCTTCCGCAGCTCCTCGAACCGGCGATGCTTCTCCCTCTCCTCGGGACTCAGCCCCGCCAGCTCGTCCGCATCATGCAGGCCCGCACCGCCGCCGCCGACCCCGCCGACGCCATCGACCCCGTTATCCACGTGCACAGACCTCGACCGCCTCACCGCCCCCGCCCCGGCCTCCGCCTCCTCCGGGACCGCCGCCTCCGGCTCCCCCAGCATCAGACCCGGTATATCATCCTCAGCGGCCCCCAGCCCCGACGAAGCCCGCTTCCTCCTGCCCCCCGGCCCCGCGACGCCGTCGATCCGGTCCAGGTCCGCACCCCCTAGCCCGCCGCCGTCCATGTCCTCGTCGTCGTCGCTCGGGTCCGCGGCCGGGTCGTAGTGCCGCGCGTACGGCGTCTTGGGCTCCGTGATCTTCATCGTCGCGGTGCGCTCCTGCTCCGTCAGGTACAGGTTCGCCTCGTCCCACTTGAGGCGCGGGCTGCCGCCCTCGTCGCCGCCCGCGGCCGATGGCGTGCGGCTCGGGCGCCGGGCCCCGCCCGAGGAGGAGGAGCGCCGGTGGCCGGCGTTGTATTGCGTGTTGGCCATGGTGATCTCCTTGATCGCCTCCCTGCCTGCTGCGGGGTGGTTGGGGTCCGAGGACGTGGAGGCCTGCCGGGAGGGCGGGGAGGGGTGGTGAGGCGGCGAGGCGAGCGTGACGGTGGCGGCGGGGTGGTGGGCGTGGGTTGGGGAGGTGGGGTTCTTGAGGATGCCTGCTTTGGGGGGGAGGGGCGATACTCGATTAGCCAGGTGGTTCGTTCGGGATGGATTTCTGGGGCCGGCGCATATCTTGCGGTGCTCCGGTCGGGATTCCGCATCGCCGTTTCAGCATTCGGTGCTTACCTCTGGGACGGTTGGTGTCCGGGCCCGGCGCAGAGCGCGGAGACCTGCTGTCGTTCATAGTGGATGCTGTTGCGAAAGTTGTTACGGGGCTGATCTGGCGCTGGTGACAGGACAATTGGGTTTCGGGCGAGGGAAGAAACTGGGTTTCGAGGTGGGCGCTGAGAGGAACAAAATAAAGGTGGGGTGACCTGGTTTGCGGTGTTTGGTGCCACGGCAGTGCGGGGACCGCGGCTGATGGGAAATTGGAATGAGGGGAGCTGGTATGCCGACGCTGACGTGGCTGAAGGAAGAGCGTATGAATTGGTCGTCCGATTCGGTCATTAACCTAGGACCTGCTTGCTCTGCGAGCTTTAACTCAATATTCGTTCCTGACTTTTTGTACATTAAATGGTGGGTGGGCGATTGCATCATGTGAAAGGTGGAACCTCTCCGGGCGACACCTGGCAAACTTGCTGGCAGGTGGGAATGACGCTTTGATCCAGGATTCCTTGGCCGAAATGGCTCGTCCGTCACCTCCCGCTAACATTACATCATTATGCACCACCAATATCAGGCCTTTCCTGTGTTGTTCTGGCCAGAGAGTAGAGGACCCTCTTAAAGTGTTTGTATGCTCGTTGGTTAATTCATCGCTATGCCCCCTCTTAATTATCGACCAGTCGGTGCGGCCCGCCTAGCCTACGCTATCACGGTCTTCTCCGTCTTCACGTACCGATCCAGCACGCCGCCACCGACATCCGTGGTGCCGAACACGTCCACAGAGGTCTTGGAAAATTTCCTGGCACTCACGCCCTTCTCGAAGAGCATGTCGAGCTCGGCGAAGGAGCGGCCCGTTGGTTCGGGGACGCGGAAGTACGTGTAGATGATGCAGAGGAAGCATATTCCAGCCTGGGATCAAAGTCAGAAGCGGTCTGGGCGACCCCGTGCAACTGGGGCAACGGGGAGTCTGCGAGATGGAGTCCTACTTACCCAAAAGAAGCCGGCAAAGTTTCCCCAGTCCCATGCGCCGGGATTCAGCATGTACGGCGTGAGGACGCCGCAGACGATACCTACCATGATGCTACACGCTTGTCAGACTCGTTCCCATCCCAGGTGAATAAGGGGTTGTTGGTTAGGACTTACTAGAGCACTCGGCCCAGCACGACAGTCTTGATCTGCAGGCGGCGCGTCGATATCTCGCTGACGAGAGAGTAGCAGACGGTGCCAACGGTCAGCTGATAGGTCAATGCCCAGCCCAGCATGATGCTGCCCGTGGCGATCGAGGATTCTTTCCTGTGGTCTGCCGGGACGAGACCGAGGAAGCCGAGGATGAAGAGCATGATACATAGCCCGCACAGCCCGTAGAGGTAGAGCGTCCTCCGCCCGATCCCGCGAGACATGAGGAACCATGCACCGAAAACTCCGACCATATTCATGCCGTACTGCCCGAGCGCAAAGCCGTAGGCGCTGTTGGGGTCCAGCCCGGCCTGCTGGAGGAAGTATGTCGAATAGTTGGAGAAGGAGTTGCCGCTGAGGTTCTGGATGGCCCACACCATGCACACAATCTGGAGAGGTGAGTTAAGAAGACAAGAATGAGAGTTGGTCGGTCCCGCGGGAGACTTACCTCAGTCCTGCGGAGATCATGGCCCTTGAAGCAGTCAAGATACGTTGCTCCCGAAGTCGTGCGCTCCTCGAGCGCGGTCGTGTGGACCATCATGGCCAACGTCTCGTCGGCATCAAAATCGGACTCGCGATTGAGACTTGTCAACCGCAGCAGCGACTTCTTCGCCTCGTCAAGCTTCCCCCTCCTGACCAGCCACCAGGGCGATTCGGGGGCAAAATAGATGCCGATGATGAGCGGCACCGGCCACATCCACTGCAACGCGTAGGGGATCCGGTAGGCCCACTCATTCTCGCGCTTCAGCATGGACATGATGACGCCGATGGCAATCTCCTGCCCGAGACCCCAGCAGAAATTGACGTAGGTCGTCAGGTAACCGCGCATGGCGACGGGGCAGACCTCGGAGGCGTACGTGATGCAGAGCGTCTGGAACACACCCCATGGCTTTAAATTGGGCACGCGCGTTAGCAGGAAGTCATAGCCATGGCTTCACAAGTTCTAAGGCGACTTACAATTCCGCACAGGATCTCGGCCACCAGCAAGGCCACTACGTTCTGTGCTGTGAAGAAGATGGCAGTCCAGGCAATGATGAGGAACAAACAGCCAATTACCGTGCAACGATAGCCAAACCGCTCAGATACCCAGCCGTTGATCAGGAGGCCGATGATTTCTCCGACATTGGCTCCCTACGAGCATCAGGCCAGTGTGAGTTGAATCCAATAGGCATCTAGGGGGAAGGAGGCCGTCTTACATTGCTCACTCCAGCCTGCCACGCCGCAGGAACCTGATATTCGCCGTTCGGCAACTGCTCGCCGTACTTTTTGTTGAACTGGGGGAAGCCGTCTTTCCGTGTCACGTCAACACCTCCATTCCCCGCAGGAACCAGACGGTAAATCCCACTTACAGAAATTGTTGATCAGGGCCACGTCATAGCCCTCCATGACGATGGTGGTCGAGATCAAGACGCTCCACGCAATGGCCTTGGGGTACAACTTGACGCCCTGGAGGAGGGACATCTTGCCCTCCTTCTCTGTGGCCGTCCGGGCATCGTGGATGAGTTGGTCCATGACCTTGGCCTGGTTGATCTGGTCCTGGTCCTGGTCCCTCATCTTCTCGTCCCCGACGAGAGGTCTGGGAACCTCGCCCCCTGTGGTGGGCACATCATCGCCCGCCGACGCCATGGCTGGGGGCCTTTCCGAGACTGTTGCTGCCGTTGTCCTGCCACTACCGCAGATCAGTTTTGTTGTTCGAGGTTCAGAAAAGCGGATCGCGACAGCTTCATGGGAAGGCTAATCACTGTGTAGGTAGGTTGAGGGTCCAAGTCTTAAAAGCCATGGAAATCGTCGGGGAGAGAAAATCGAAAATCAAGAAAGGAAGAATTATACTGGTCCCCGGACCCCGGTAGCGTCCCCATCTTAACGGAGGCCATCCCGTGATTTCTCCAATGGCACGACATGATGGATGAGGAAGGTGGAGTTGCCTGTGGGCCGGACTCATCTTGCGAAAAAAAGGCTTTCGCCCCGGCCGTTTCCTCGGCACTTCCCCGCACTTGGTGCTGATCCGCTCGGCCTGGCCGACCAGTCAAATCCGGCTTTTTTCCCTCCCACACAACCGTTTTCTGCAAAGACCTGCAGTGGTGTGTATCCTCACCAGGCCAGTGGGTGTGCTATCTTCCTTAGCCAGGTTCAAGCGCATCTGCCATCGTGGGGGCGGAGTCTCGGTTGTATCTACCCCGGAGGACCTTTTTAAGTTCAGTCGGAGTTCAGGGCGCATCTGCAGGTTGCGTACCTTGTTACGTACCTTTTGTGTACAATCCCGTCGGTTGTTTCTCGTCAGTCGACCTTGTTCTTGCAAATTTCACCCCTTGATCGCCTCCCGACTGTCCTACCCCAAGTCAGGCTACTGGCCGGCTGTGGAGCAATCGCCACAAATTTCCCAAAATGTCTGCGTCTTGGACATAACACCCATCCATTCGTCTGCGCGGTCCCAGATTTGACTGGAAACGGATCAATGCCGCAGCCCGGGGAACGGACCTCGGTACAGGCGCCGAACATTGCCGCGACTGGCTGGTAAGCGTAATTCTGACCGGCGTGGATGTTGCAGAGCGCAGTCGGCTGACGTTCCTGTAGCGAGAATTGTCGTGAGCAGCACGTCAAGTGTGAGCAATCACCTACTGCCACTTTGGCCGCCAGGGGAGAAATATCCTCAGCTAACCTTGCGCAGGCGATAAAGTCACACCAACTTGCGGTCGCTGTCATGCCGCGCACCGCAGTTGTCTGTGGGCTGGCATCAAGATTCGTGTGATCAATAGTGTGCCACCCTCTGCGGCTACGATAGGGGAAGTCACTGACGAAAGGGTCAACAGAGCCATTCTCCAAGAAGCAGAAATGGATCAAGACTCCAAAGAGACGTATGTTTGGCTCTCCTTGCTCGCTTCACGGGATTGCTTTGCATTTCTGCGGGCTTCAATATTCCTCTGAATCCTTGTCAGTGCTGACAGGGCTCAGTGGTTTTCGTCGACATATCGAAGTCAGTCGCCAGAGATGCCCAAAATCGGGAAGGCGGAGGGTATGACGAGGAACTGGTCTTAGACTGTCAAAACACGACGTCTGACGAGTCCGACGCTCGTGACCCGTCTCAGGTCACTGACTCCGCACTTTTTCCGGGGTCTCCATCGGATCGTTTCATCCTTCACGAAGACGGTGGAGCCCCTGATCGCAGGTTTTCCCACGGTCCGGAGCAGGGTGGCAGTCTGGCCGGCCTGCGCCCACACATCTACATCACCAAACCCGTATGGCCATTGACAGACCCTTCCGAGGCCGAGCTCTTCAGGCACTTTGTTCAGAAATTGGCGATATGGGTAAGACAATCCGAGCGGCCTTGCCAATTTGCGCCAAAGTAGCTGATAAAAGGCGTCAAGCTCGATTTGTGCGACCCCGGCCAATCGTTTGAGACCATCGTCCCGCAGCGTGCCGGAACCTGCCCAATCCTGTTGAATGCAATCCTCGCCCTGTCAGCCAGGCATATGAGCCATATCAGCAACTATGATCCACTAGCGTCCAACCGATATCACCAAGAGTGCCTCAAGTACCTCATCCCCATGCTAAGCCATGCAGCAACGGTGTCGGACGAGAATCTCTTCGCGGCAACCATCATCCTGCGGGTCTTGGAGGAGATGGAAGGTGAGGAGTCAAGCCCCCCCGCCAGAGCCGGACTTCTTTTCGGCAATTATTGACCTCAGACCACCTACCTAGTCAAGAATATGGGGATGGACAACCACGGCTACCTCCTCGGTATCCACGCCTTCGTCAAAGCGGGTGATCGGTGCCTTGTCCCGGGTACTCTGAGCGCGGCCTCCTTTTGGGTCGGACTCCGCCAGGAGATCTACAGTGCCGTCATGAACCACGAGCCCGTCAGGATCAAGCTCGTGCACTCCCTGGTTGACCGCTCGCTCAGGCCGGCCGACGACTACGCATGGGCCAACCGGGCTGTTGTCCACTGTGCAGACGTCCTGAACTTTTGCTTCGAAACAGACGCCCGGCCAGCAGCGGCCAGGTGGGCCGAACTGGACAGCTGGAACAAAAAATGGCATGAAACAGTCCCAGCCTCGTTCGTGCCCATTTACCAGAAAGAGGGCACTGAGGATGCGTTTCCCGAGTTCTGGTACCATAGTAGCTGCCACGGTAAGTTCTCGGGATCTGTGCGAGTGCCTATGGGATCCCCCAGGGTCATGTGTTAACCGACCCTTACGATGATGCTGCAGTCATAGGGATCCAGCACCATCTCCTAGCAGAGCTGTTCCTCGCCCGCTTCGACCCCAAGGTGCCTCGAATTGGCGGTCAAAGAAAGGCAGCCGAGAGTCAAATAACAGTAAGCAACCTTTTCTTTGTTCCCGACAGGGGGGAATCACGGCGGCGGCTGACCAGACGGGGAATCGCAGCAACGCATTCAGCAACTAGTCAGGCGCATCTGCGGCATTGGGCTCGGCAACCAGTGGACGCCGCCGAGTATGTTCACGGCCTGCATGGCCATCGCTGCATGTGAGTCGGTCACCTGTTCCGCCTTCCCTGCCCTACCCCGTTTAGCAATGCCCCGCAGCTAATTCGCTAATAATCGAAAGTCGGGGACCACTTCCACAAACGACAGGATCAGGAGGCAATGCTCGACATCCTCAGGCTGACGGAGAAATACCATGCGCGGCCGACGGAAGCTGTACAGCATCAGATCATCAATACTTTTAAAATGACGCAAGATCCATCGGAGAGGTAACCGTCTATCATTTCCCGATTTGTTATGAGAGAGAAAAAATATGTATAGACGTGAGATGCATTCCTGTGGGACGAGACGAGGTCGACTCTGGCCGAGACCCAGCTAAGCTTGTTTTTAGCGTCCAGGGGTAGTTCCCTTTTCTGGAAGAGGAAAATTTTCCCGACAGCTGGTGGGCTTCCCGCCTTGGGAGCCCGCAGGAGAAATTTACTACTTCTGGATACGGCCCGAACATGGCAAAGTTCGCCGAGTCGATCCCAACGCAGAAACCCCAGGCACAACACTTGACGATGATGAAGTGTGTCTAAAACTTGCAGAAGAGTGGAAACCGTTTGATAACACAACAGCGCTCTAGCAAATCGTCAGAGTCTTTGTTGATCATGAGCCATGGCGAAGGATTTTTAAAAATGGGCCCAGCTCACAGCCTCCCTTTGCACCTTCCTCTGGTGAATTTATTTATCTTCTTGCCTCTTCGTTGTCCTTGATCCAGAACAGCCCGACTTTCAAGCTTTCTCCTGAGCAATAATCGAACAATCTTCCAAGTTCTCACAGCTCTCGCACACCACCTCCTTCCTTCAACCCTTTCTTATCCTAACCTGCCATGGCACCCTCTGCCATCTATGGCCTGGACGAGCCCGATGGCCGCGCTCTCGAGGCAATTTCGGATGCCGTTGACGAGGTCAATGTCCTGAAAGCCCAGGCCAGCCAGAGGAAAGCGGAGCTCGATGCCGAGTACGACGCAGAGTCGCAGTTTGACGCAGCCAAAGACAAGAGCCAGTTCCGGCAATACGAGGCGGCGCAGGACCGGGTGCGGGACTTCTACCGCGAGCAGCACGCGAAGCAGACCGTGGCGTACAACCTCGCGGCGCGCAACCGGTTCCACAGCGCGGCGCGGGTGCGGCCCGAGCTGACAGTATGGGAGGCGATGGAGAAGTTGGACACGCTGATCGACGAGTCGGACCCGGACACGTCGCTCGGCCAGATCCAGCACCTGCTGCAGAGCGCCGAGGCGATCCGGCGCGACGGAAAGCCGCGCTGGATGCAGCTGACGGGGCTGATCCACGACCTGGGCAAGCTGATGCTCTTCTTCGACGGCGCGCAGGGCCAGTGGGACGTGGTGGGCGACACCTTCCCCGTCGGGTGCCGCTTCGACGAGCGCAACATCTACCCGGAAGCCTTCGCCGCCAACCCGGACTCGGCCGACCCGGCCTACTCGTCCGAGCTTGGCGTCTACTCGCCCGGGTGCGGGCTCGACAATGTCATGATGTCGTGGGGCCACGACGAGTACCTGTACCGCGTTGTCCGCGACCAGTCGACGCTGCCGCCAGAGGCCCTCGCCATGATCAGGTACCACTCCTTCTACTCCTGGCACTCTGGGGGTGCGTACACGGCGCTCATGGAGGAGAGGGATTGGGACATGCTCAAGGCTGTGCGGGCGTTCAACCCGTACGACTTGTACAGTAAGAGCGATGATGTGCCCAGCGTGGAGGAGCTGAAGGTGAGTTTATTGCAATCCTTGCGGGATGGAGCATTATTATTAGTAGCACGATTGCTGACAAGCAGAATCAGCCGTATTACCTCGAGTTGATTGACGAGTTCTTCCCACAGAAGAAGATCAAGTGGTGATGTCGGGGTTTGCAGAGGGAGTGGTGTGGTATGATTGGTATTTTTCAGCGGTTGCTCATGATGTTTACGAACATCTTTAGACTTTGGGGGAAAGTTGGCTTTTGATAGAATTTATGCTGTTTGATATTTGACTACCAGTCCACCCTCATCAAGCCAGCTGCAGAGAAGACATGCTGCAAGGGGTCTCTGAACGGTGCATTGCAGCTGTGGCATACGATTCGCTCCCTCTAAGCGCAATCCTGCTGCTTGCCATGGTTGGTCAGTACTCTGGGTCGTCACGAAGGTCTATGACTAGGTCATACGCAAGCCGTGTGTCCCTTAGAACCGACTCGATGTCATCATCATCCAGCAGGTCGCGGTACACCCTGATCGTATCCACCACGGCATCCCTCATGCCACGGTCATGGTCGGGCGTGGCGGTGTAGATTTCTCGCGCGGCCTTGGCGAAGTCTTCGTGCTTCCGCCAGTGATTGGTTTCGTCCGTGAACTTCTTGACCGCCAGGACTTTGAGCGATGGGATGCCGTATTTCTCGGCGAGGGCGTAGACTCGAGAGTGGTGGAGGAGGTTGGGCCCAGGGGGCTGGACGGTGCCTATGGAGTTGTTGTTGCTCTCACAACCACTGTTGCGCGGAGGGGCCTGATAGTCGTTATGGTAAAAGTAGTAAACCATCGTTTTCACGACCTCGGGGTCGTCTTCCTCGAGGTTAACAGTGCCTGTGGCGTTTTCCTAAACACCTGGTTTTAGCAACTGGCCGAATTTCTGATGGCAATGTTCCTGGCGGGGGAGGATCTCATTACCTTCATATCATGCGCGAAGGCGGCCTTGAAGAAGGGTGACTGGGGGCAGATTATGGCTTTGTGCACCAGGTGTTGGTCGCTGCCGCAAACGATGGTGCAGCCCGAGTAGTCGCGCGTGGAGAGCAACCTGGAGGTGGGATATGGTTAAGGAGGATCTCAGATGGTTCTGCTCCACTCTTCACTCACCCTTTGACGAGCTTGCGGCACAGTTTAGACTCCATTTTGGCAGACTGTCACTCGGGTTTATTTTGCCAGGAGATGACCCGTTGGACCGGCTTGGGCGCTGAGTTCTGATATTAGGTTGACGTGAAGATGATGGGGAGGAAGGGTGGAGGAGTAGGCCCAGGTTGGCAAGAGGGGATCCTTTACTCCACAAAGCGCAACGCAAATCTATGCCAGCTCACAACGCGAGTTGAGAAAGTGCGGTGGGTAGGCAATCGGAATTCCAGGACTGGGCACTCGTCAACATATCGCTATATAAATAGAGATACTGCCTGCCCTCTATCGGTCTATCCTTAGAGGCTGGAACTTGAAAATAAGGCGGTGTGTGTTCCATTTGTACTGGGAATATTATATGAGATTACGACACGTCTGTTGCCCTAAAACAGTGTCTTGGATATCCTAAATTAGGTTCGAATCGTACGTGACTTTAAACGCCCCAACTCCTTTCATCCCAATGAACCTCTCACCACTGGCTTTCGTAACTGTCCCACCTCCTCTTTCACCTACTCTTCACATAATCGTGCAGCATGCACAAGCCAAACAAGCCCCACAACACGCCCCGGCACAAAGATCGTCGTTTCGGTGGTGCTGCTGCTGCTGTTGCATCATCTGGCTATTATTGTTGTTGTTATTATTGTTTATCACCATCGTCTTCGGCTCCTGCTGCTGCACCGGCTGGCCGCCCCCGACCACGATGATCTGGGGCTGTTGCTGGTTATATGGCATGGACATCACGTAGGGGGATGGCGACTGCATTGTCTGGAACTGTTGGTGTTGTCTCGGACCGTAAGGCCCCATGCCCTGCTGGGTGCCCACCATCCACGGTTGTTGTTGCTGCTGGTGGTGCTGGTACTGCTGCTGCTGCTGCTGCTGTGGGTATTGCTGGTACTGCTGCTGTTGCTGTGGGTGGAAGTTGCCGGCAACAAAGGCTTGCTGCTGCTGCCCTGGGCCCATGGGCATCATCTGTATGTGCTGTCCCGCGGGCGACGACGAGGAAGACATGGACATGGCGGCCATTTGCATCTGCGGGGGCATCGCACCGGGCTGCGAGCCGTAGACTTCGGCCGGCGGCGATGCGTAGTGCTGAATCTCGGGCTGGCCCCGAGGGGTCGGCGGCGCATCCGTGACGGTGGGAGGCGGCGGCTGGTAGGCGGGAGGCGGCACCTCGGTGGTGGTCGCCACGGCGGTCTTGTTTCCGTCGCCCATTGTGGCTATTTTACGATCTGATCGGATCTGGGCTTGAGTATCTGGCGGGTTGGATTTGTGGCTGGGATATGGCCCGGTTCTGTCGCTCTCCCCAAGACCTTTTAGGTGATGATCGGTGAGGGCGGACACATGAGACGGAGTTGGATGTGAGACTTGGGCGACGTAGGCCTAAGTACCTACCTCCATCAGCAGATGTTGTCTAATAATAACCCACACAACAACTTGACTAACTGCATTGACCCCAGGCGAAGTACGGATAACCCCCAAAATGGCAAGATCTCCGTCCTATCAGCATGTCGCTTCAGCCGTGTGAGCCCCCCATAAGGCGGCGTAGAATTACGCCGTGGGGGAAATCATTGGACTAGAATATTTAGAGGGTGGTATTTCTAAACACGCCACCCCCCTTACAGACAGCTGCGCCTCCTCCGCAGAATTATTAAAGAGGAAACATGCAGCTTTATCGCTCTTGGTAAGATTATCCCGCCATCTCGCGGGAGAGGCTGAGCTACGCAGCTACCCGGCCAGCGGCCCGGGTGGGGCCGAGGGAGATCGTCAGGGATGCTTACGGGCTGATAATTTAGCGCTTTAGGTGACTGGAGAGTGAGGTCAAATGTCGGAGGGCTCTAGTCATCCACCCTTGCTCGGCGCAGTCATCTTCTCATTTTCACTTCACTTTCGACCGTTCCGCTTCCTACAATCGCCATTCCGTGGTGAACAGCGGTACATCGGATATCACAGCGGCGTTGCACTCAACAAGCAAATCTCAACCTCCGCGTCCTCGTCCTGATCGCGTCCCCACGTGACTCGGCAACTGGCATCAGCCTGCCAAAAATTATGTCAGAGCAGCCGGACTGTCACTGTTGCCAACATTGTCTGTCGCTGCGCTGTCGCCGGCGCTGTCGCCGGCAGTCACTGTCGCTGTCGCTGTTGCTGCTACTGTCGCCAGTGCTGTCGCTCGCATTACTATCACTGTCACTGTTGCTGCTACTGTCGCTAGCGCTGTCGCCAGCGTCACGATCACTGTCGCTGTTGCTGCTATTGCCATGACTATCGCCAGCATTATCGCTGCCATTACTATCGCCATTAATGTTACTATCTGCTATTGCTGTTATTGTTGCTATTGCTATTGATAACCAATAGCAATAGCAATAGCAATGGCAACCTACTTTGGCATAGCAATCTTTATTCTCCTAGTATTTAAATAGCAGTAGAATTCTTATGCGCTGAATGGTAGTTGGTTTTAGTAGTAGTATATAGATCCTTATATCCTGAAAATTAGTGAACTTTAGTGGTAATTTGTCGCAGTAAATTCTCCCAGCTGTAACTGCCTCGGATTTGAAACAGGGTTAGGGTTATACTAGTGCAAGTCACGTAGGTGTGGATGTATGCCCTCCCTTGAAATGACGTGAGAGGCCCTGGCACCGATGAAAAGAGAAACTCCTGGAGCAGTGGCTCCCGGGGCCTAGAAACGCCTAGGATTTTCAGCCTCCGTGGTCACCCTCCCTCTTTTGCTCGCCATCTTCTGCGCAGCCTGCTTCCTCGCCCTCGCAGCCTGCTTCCTCGCCCTCTCAGCCTGCTTCCCCGCAGCCTTCTTTCCCTTCTGCTACTAGGCGCTACTGCGCCGTTCTGCAGGGAGGCCGCCGACAACACCACAAGCTGCAAGCTAATTAGTGTTTTAGGGGTCTAATTTGCCGGCTGATGCGTTTTCCGCTCCCGATGGGTGTCTGTTGCATTGGGTTTTTTCAGCTGCTTGCCACCATGTCGTTCGCTCGACTGCGCTGGCAGCCAACAACCTGACCCAGCATCCTAGCTGTGTGTCACCACGAGTGCGGTGTTAGGTGGTGCCCGCGCAGGTCGCAGCCTGGGGTAATACCACCTATGTAGCCTATCCCGACCCGAACTAATTCCATCCATTCCATAGTATAATCGATGGGAAGGCATGCCAGGGAGGCTGCCAAGTGGAGGTGTGGACCGGGACACGACAGCACCTGCGAGGTGCGCATGTCGTACGTTTGTACCGGCCAACCCTCGCAGACGGCCTATGATGACATTCAACAGCGTCTTCGGCCACGTCTTCGGCCAATGCATTGGCAGCTGGGGCAGAGAGAGGCAGGATCTTCGGAGCTTCCTTCTGGCTGAGGATCAAATCCTCACTTCCTCTCGCTGCAACTTTCCTCGATCGTACCAATAGCACTGTATTCTGCGTTTTCATTAGACGATGCCCGTGCTCGCCTTTCCGACGATCCTCACCGAAAGCCTTCCCCCCATACCCACTTCTACCCATCAGCCGCAGCCTCGCCTGCACCCACCCACGATCCCAACTGTTGTTGATGCCGCGGCTCCCGCACAACGAGCGTCCCAGAATGGAGTCCCTTACTACGTCACCCTCACTATCACGCGGAACTCGTACGCAGAACTCACCACAATCCTGCTGGGGACCATCACGAGCAACTGGAGGCCGGTCCCTAGCGCCGACGCGCCGCAGCCCACCAGCCTTTCGTCTGACGACAGCAACAGCGGCGGCGGCGGCGGCAGCGGCGGCGGCGGTGGCGGCGGCGGTTTAGACTCTGCGCAGAAAGCACTCATCGTTCTCGGAGCTTTCCTCGGGACGAGCCTCGTGCTTCTGCTCTGGTGGCTCCGCACCGCGGCCACAAGGCGTGGCTGGGGCAGTACCACGACCACGTCGCGTCCGTTATCACCGCCTGGAGGAAATACACGCGAAAGCTCGCCTCGATCCGCAGAGGATGTGCCTCCACGAATCTTTCCGCGACATCGGAGATAGAGTTACTGAGCTCTCAAAACCCGTCCCGAACGGCGTTCCGCTCATTTCTTTCAGTTTGAAGAAAGGTGTCATCGCGAGATGGACACCGCATGCGTTCCGACCGACACACAGTATCAATTGAAGTTTATTGCCATTTGTCTGTTGATGTCTTATCCTCACCTATGCCCGTGATCATAGTCTTACTCAGGGAGCTGCCCATAGTCGGTGTCCGTTCTCCAATTACTCTCGAGATAATAAGGGAATTGCGTGGACTCCATGTGTACCACGCGTGACTGAGGCGCTTCACTGTGTGAGCCAACGTCGTCGCTAGCCTGCCGACTTGATTCCTCCTTCCTGTGTAATTGCTCGGTAGTTTGTCGAGGAGTGGTTGAGTTGTCATCGTCGCTCCTCTCCTCCGCGTCCGTCTCAGCTCCGGGAGTCGCCTGCCGTAGACTTGCCTTGTGCCCGGCTGGTTTTCGCCCCGCATCGGCACGAGAGTCATGCGTGGTTGTCTGCTGTTGCTTTATCTTGTGCCGAGATAAGTGTTTATCTCCGTTGCTCGACTCCGAAAAGCTGCTCCGAGCCGAAGAGCTGCGGGATTGACTCTCGGTGACTAGAGGGACAGAATCCTGCGTCGATCTCCGCCTGCTTCGGTGCTTGGCTGATGGTTGTTTAGGCCAAGTACGTGCCCTGCCTGCGTCTCTGGACAACTTCTCACGCTCCGCCGGCTCAGCCGTGTTCCTTTTACCGGCTCGAGAGTTGCGCTCCCTCGCTCCATCGTGGTTGCTGGCCCCGTGTGAAGGGATGTGCGAAACGGCGTGGCGCGGTGGTGGTGGTGGTGGTGCCGGCGACTGGCTTCGCTCCCGCCGTTGGACATTTGGTAGTGGTGCTGTCGTACTGTTGCGTCCGATCTCATCAAACACCAAAACTACGGGTTTGACCACAAGGACACGATCCTCTCCGCCGCTCCTCGACCTGAATATGGCTGGAAAGAGGCACTGGAAAGTCCCTTTGATGCCGCGGTGCCGCTCGACTGGGATCCATTGGGTAATGCTTCGAAGATTCCACTTGCGTGACTCTCCCTCATCTAGAGGAGCCCCCCATAATATCTCCGGGTAATCTTGGACGTATTTAGACGTCGTGCAATGCATGTTCTGTTGGAGTTTGACTGCCTCCCCAATGACATCCTTTTCGAGGCCGCTAAGATGAGCCCGGGAAAGCTGGTTGCTGATGTCGGCGAGAGGCCACTCATCCGGCAGAGCCTCTAGTAATTCCCTAGTACGCTGCACCGTACGGTCCCGAGTCATATTCGTGTGCAGCAAAGCCGTCATCGTATCCGATCTCCATGTATACGCAGATGCTTTGTTGGCCATAAGGAGAGGTTAGCGAGTTACTTGTGTATTTGAAAGAGCCCGGGCACCAATAATAGCCAATCCAGTTCACTTACACTCGCCCTCATCAGTCTGCATGTTTTCCATGATGGCACTGAGTACTTTGCCAGCTTCGGGAGGGAGGTCCAAGCCGAAGGGAATCTGCAAATCGAAGATTCTCTTCTCTATAAAACGCCAGATAACGAGGGTGAGTACGACGGAGATGCTAGTGCTCTGCCTCGCCAGCCACTGTGCCCATCCAAAGAGTCGATCTGAGTCGAGACCGGGAGGATGCTCCGTGCTCCTGAGGAGTTCCACCAGTTCGTCGGGAACTCCCTGAAGCTTTTCTCGGAAGCCTTCGAAATCCCATCCCTCTTCCTCGAGATCTTTTTGGACGTCTCGAACCCATTCGAAGATGGCATTGTATAGCTTACCAAACCTATCGCGTAGTTCGATATCCGTGATTTGGCTGCCTTGATGCTCCAGCGTCATGACTCTAGCCACGAGCCTGTTATTTTCTTGAATGAGGTCTTGGACTCTCTCTTGAGCATCTAAAGGCCAATCCTCTGGCAACTGCAACGCCATCTTGGAGTCGATTGGGACTAACAGAGGGGCGTATGGATCTGCAAGCGAAGCGAGAAAGGTTTGACGCTGCCGAGGCACTTTCCTACAATATAGATCGTTAGCAAACTGGGCCGGATGCTGGTCCTTGTAACAGTGAGCGGCTTCTGTCCATACCTAATGAAACCACTCGGGTTTGTTGAAGGAACAATTCCAAAGTGCCGCCAAGGGAGTGAAAGCCTCAGCTAAAATCCACTGTTGCAATAGCGAATTGGGTTTACAGTCTCACTGCATTGACTAAGGAGGGTTTTACGACGCCCAAGCGGAGTTTACTTCTTGCCCCTTGATGTGCTTTGCAGCGTTGAAGTGAAATCTCTTGCCGGTTGCGTTCTACTAATGCTGTACCACTCAGAGCTGGGCCCGACTCGCGAAGCTGCCTGATGTGACGTGTCGACCCCATAGCCGACATCCCCTCTCCTGCATGCGTTGGGCCATCCCCCCATCAGCCCAGAAAATCTCGCAATTGTGTGGTGTCACCATCATTGCGTCCAAGAGGCGTTGCATTCTCGACCCCATTCGTTGCTCTCGACACCCATTTACCTGCACGATAAACACGGCAAATGACTTCTGGTTTCTGATACGCCGGAATCTCGAGGAGGTGCGGGATTTTCACCAAGTGCAGCCTGCTTAGAGAGCCTTCCGTCGTGCCTTGCGAGTGCCGGGCCGGCCGCTAGCCCCTAGGCTCCAGGCTCCGGGCTCAGCCTGATCCAGTTCAGACCATTTTTGAACTGAATGCGCCCCTCGTTCGAATGAATCTTCTGCAGCCGAAACATAGTTTATTCTTCCCGCGTAACATATTTTACCCGATCTCAACTTCTAGCCCGCGGCTTGTCCCATACGAACGGTACAGCACTGACAAGCTCAGAGCTCAAGGACCACTGGTGCATGCAACTGTCAAGCTCATCGTGGTCGACAATGGCGACACGTACCGACACGAGAAGCCGGGGTGGACCTAGTGGGCCTGTATTGGGCGGCTCAAAGAACTTGATTGCAGTGGACTTCGGTCAGAATGCGGACTTCCTCACATACCTGGAATTTGCCTAACATCATGTTATGCCTAGGGACAACCTTCTCTGCTGTGGCCTGGGCCAACACGAATGAGGTACGTTTGATGGTACCTCAAGTCGATGCTGGATACACGCGTGCTGAACATGATTATGCCTTCAGCCACAGAACCAGCACCTCATAACCGACTGGGGGAGAGGATTGACTGGGCAGAAGGTACCCACGTAAGTCACCAACCTGGCAGTCTGGGGCTTTCATGGTTATTGAGAGTCCCTTGACTGGAGGTAGGCCATATCTAACCGCGGCTCAGCATCTTGCAATATGCAAATGATGGGGTCAAGTGGGGCTGGGAGCTACAAGATCTGGAGCCGGACACTAAAATCCACGAGTGGTTCAAACTAGGACTCTGCCCTGAGGTCGAAGATCAACGAGCCACTGAGTCCAGCCTTCTGCGAGATTTCCCCAGCAAGACAGCTCTGCCTCCGGTCAGGGGAAAGAGGTGTAGGCAACTCGTGGTTGACTACCTGAAGAAAGTGAAGGAGGCCACGGAGAGGCACCTCATCCCGTACAATAACAACAAGTTCTACGAGCTCCCAAGGGAATACATCATCACTGTGCCGGCCATGTGGAGCGAGGAGGCACAAGACGCCACGAGGGCCTACGCCGCCGAAGCATTTTTGGGCGACCCTAACAAGGTTGACGAAATCCAGATTATCGCAGAACCGGAAGCAGCTGGCATCTATGCTCTCACCTCAATGCCAAAGCTTGGAATGAAGGAAGGGGACACGTTTGTCATTTGCGACGCGGGCGGCGGGTGAGTGTGCTCAGGTCCTGAGATTATTGATGAGTTTAGGAACAATTCAACTGATGCCTGGCCGACGCTGTCTAGGACTGTCGATCTCTCGTCCTACCGCGTGACCAATTGGGGCGAATACATTGACCTGGACCGAGTCTCGACTCCGTCTGGCGGAGTCTGTGGATCCAGTCTGCTCAACAGGATCTTCGAAGCGTACCTTGAGAAGAAGATTGGTCTGAACTACGAGGCCTTGGAGGAATGGCAACAACGCTGGTTCAAGTCCGCGGTTAACGAAAACTTCGAGAAGCGGATTAAGCCTACCTTCACCGGCGAAGATCGCAACTATAACATCGACGCTTTCGGATTCGGGGATAGCACAGATTCTGGAATCAGAAACAACAGACTCTCAATTACTGCCGAGGAGTTGCGACGCGAGGTCTTTGATAAGGTCATTTCGAGGATCACGGATCTAGTGGTCCAGAAGGTGAATGACACCGGAAACGTCAAGGAGGTACTTCTTGCCGGCGGTTTTGGCGAAAACGACTACTTAAAGAGTCGGATCGAAATCGCCGTGGGAGGCAGGATCGGGGTTCGCAGAATTGAAAACAGGTCGGTCTTGCGAGAGCCAAGAGACAAGATCTCCCCGGGAGCTAACACTTGCCTAGCCGGGTAGCAATCGTTCAGGGGGCTCTAATAGCCAGACTGACTGAGCGTGGACAGCTAGAACACCGGAGGCGACCTCCACGCCACCAGGACAATGGAAGCACGCAGCCGGATGATGTAGACAATGGGCGGATCTATCCACGGGTTGTCGGTAGACCAGCACCGAAGCATTACGGTATCTTGGTCAACGAGGAATATGATGATACCAATACGATTCACCGGAGAGGTTATAAAAGAAGGTGAGTCACTTCGTAGACTCAACCAACGCGTCATCCATGCACGCTTAAATCTCCCCTTATCACAAGGGCGCTATTCCTAATACTTGAATCTGCCTCTTAGGAACAAAGGCTCCGACGGCCGGCCTGACACAATCGACAGATTTGAGTGGTTCGCCAAGATGGTATGTCAACCTATGAAAGTCCGACTCTTAGCTCCCGGGCTGTCTAACAGATCTCGGAAGGGCGAGAAATATCCAGATAATCGGGCTGAGCCATTCAGCTACTCCTTTGAAAAGGAGGCATTACCAGGCGTACCACGCCCTAAAACGCTCAGCTGCGAGGTGTACTCTTCTGGTTCACCGGAACCACCTGAATTCCCGGAGCATCCTGGGTTCCGGAGTGTTTGTATGTCCTCTCCGACTCGAAACACTACCACTAGTGTCATATCTCTAGCACTCGTTGACACAATTTCAGCTTCGGCCCAGCCGCTCCTAACTCTTGAGATCGATCTCGACCGCATCCCCAATTGGAGACCTACCCGCCGAGCGAATAACCGATCTTATTGGTGCCTTGACTTTGAGGTGTATATGATGCTACATTCGGCAAATCTCAGCTTCTACCTCGGTCTTGGGAAAGAGACTTATGCGCCTAAGAGCGTCACATACCGCTCGCAGAGCGCGCACCAGTCGTGAACTGCTTCAAGTGCTACTGGCGGGCAGCGCTCATGGCATTGAGTAACGTGGCAAATCATCGTAGCTACGCTTCTTCAAGTAATCTTAGCGCTCGTATTGTCCCCGCCGATGTGTTTCTATGGTTAATACCGTGCTTGGGGTTTAAGATTGAAACAGGTTGAAATGGTTTATTGTACTGTTCTTTTCTTCTATCATCGTAATTAGTCAGTGTCTCTTTCTGATGCCATCGCACTCCATCTATGAATTGATGTAGACGTGCATAAATGTAAGATACGCGTTGCTCTTCCAGGACAAGTATCCGTGGGGTCATCTTGGTTAAGGTCTAGGGAATAATTACTCGTCGGGCTGTTTATCAAAGCAACGAGCCTTGCTCCAAAAGGTCCTCGGCCGCCGCATCCACTCTCCCACCATGTCCTCCCTCCAAGAAGAATGAGACCCAAACAAGCTAAATTCTGCGAGTACGCCACTCGTAGCGGCCATCGAGCGTGACGATGAGTCGGGATTCGCCATGGTGAGAATGATTCTTGACGCCCACCGCCGTTTGATATTTGGTGGCCTAAAATAGACTGGACATGAGATCGAAGAATACTGACACAAAAGAAGATGCGAGGGAACAGGGAAGTTGGATCTAGACGGTGCCAAGCGACGGGCGTCTGCTATGGGGAATATTCAGCAGCTAGCTTGTCATTTCACACCTTAGGTACACGTGGAAAGGGGGCGGAGGGAACGAATGTAGCGGGAAAGAGCTCTCTCTGGATGAATTTACGTGATAGAAAGCTGAACCACCATTTATAGCTTGTATCCGTGAAAGAAGACGCCTTGGAGGAGCAGTCCGGAAGAGAAAAAAAGATGTTCCATAGTGACAACTTCGAAATCTCTCGTCCCTCCCATCCATTTCTTCTCTAGTTCACTTCAACCTTCAAAACCCATGTCAGCATCTTCACCAAACTCGGCGTCGAATTCCTCCACAAACGCTAGCTGGATATCCACGACCTGCTCCAGTTGTTTCAAGTCCAGCTTGCGCTTCCTGAACGCGGCCAGGCTCGTCGCCGTGCGCGCCACGTTCCTGATCTGTCGCCCGTTGAGCGGCTTGGCTGCCAGCCTTCGGAAGCCCTGCTCGTCCACGTCGACGTCGACGCCGCGCACGCCATCCAAGAAGTTCTTCCACATCTTCAAGCGACTGGCAACGAACGGGTTCCCGTATCGGAGGGGGACGTGGATGCAGCTCTTAAAGGCTCCATCAAAGGTACTGACGGGGCCGTTGGTCGTCATGAAGAGGACGCCACTATAGTGCTCGAGGGCGCGCAGGAAGACGGACACGAGGCTGGCGTGTTCCGTGTCGTGCGGGAGGCGGTGCTCCAGGAAGACGTCGGCGTCGTCGATGAGTAGCACCGCGTTCCACGTTTCGGCGATATCGAGCGTCCACGAGAGCCGCTTGTCTAGTTCTGCGGGCGTCGTGCCGAGCTCCCACGGCGATACGGTGTATAGCGGCCGCTGCGAGAACTCGGCGATGCACTCCGCCGTGAGCGTTTTGCCTACCCCGGATGGGCCGTGCAGGAGGAGGATTAGACCTTGACCTTTGCCCTTGACGATGTCCTTGAATTCATGTTCCTGGTCCGAGAGCTGTGCGTGCTCAGCCACGAGGGCTTGCACTAGCTCCTTCTGGTGGTTCGGCAAGACAAGTCGATCAAAGCACCCAGTGTTCCAGTCAATGGGAGACAGGTTGTCGACATGTAGTTCTAGGAACCCCTTCGTGTTGAAGGAGAAACCATGGACTGTTGGAGGGGCAAGGAGGAGTTGCTCATCTGTCAGTGGCGTGAGGAAAGTAGGACAAACGACAAATGCCGTGTCTGCATTGATGCGGAAGAATGTATGTGCGTCGACCATGACGCGGCCGTCAATGCTAGACCGCGAGCCGTCAGCGTCGATGCCAATGCCCCTGTACTCGCAAAACTTGCGGCCTGCGTGGGACTCCCAGCGACGCCCACGCTCAAGGAGACGCTTAGTGATACCTTCTGGGTCAGGGTGAAGGTGGAGGGGCAAAGCGGTGAGGCCAGAAATTGCGAGGTCGCCGACGAACTTGGGGATGCGGAAGTGCACCAATCGCCTCCCAAAGTTAACGCCGTTATAGTCGACATATTCCCCGTCGAGCCGAAGACAAGGGTCGGGGTTATTTTCGGGAATATAAGCGTAGGAGAGTAGCTTGAACAGTCTCGGCTGGTCCATCTCGTCGATGAAGACAAGGGTGCCCAGTTTAAAGAGCGTCGAGAGATTGTCGTAGTTGATAAAGCCTGTGACCTCCTCCATCTTGTCCTTCTCGTCCTTGTCGGAGATTGATATTTGTGAGCTTCAAGTTGGGAAGACGAGTTACGAGTACGAGTGATTAGAATAACGGCCCCCAGAGATGGGAATGGAGGCAGAGAGAGAAGTAAAAGTGGAGGCAGGGACAGAGGTAGAGGTAGAGGTGAGGAAAATATGGATGGTTATTTTTCCTTGACCCCCCTAAGGTACTTCAGAACTGTACCTATCTCAGGTACCTAGGTATCTTAAATGCTAGCTATAGTCGCTTCAACCCTGATAGTAGAAAGTCCGGCTATGCTATCCTGAGGGATAAGCAGCAAGTCCCGCAGAAAGTGATTACAATCCGAACCTCGACAGGACGAGGAGCAACGAAAACTGCCCAAGGTACAGTATCTACACCTAGGTACCGAAGGAAGCAGACGAAGCTCAGAAAATCCGGGTAGATAAGGTAGGCAAGTGCGCTCCCTTCCTTTGAAGGAACCCAAGAAGAACTGTAACTTGACCTGCCGGCTTCTGTGATCCAATGTTGATGGCCCGGGTCCTCATCCGGGAACATCGGCCCCACTTGCGGGGCCGGTACTCGGACTCCCGCGGCCCCCTTCGGCCGAATTCTTTTTTCCTACTGTGGAGCTGGAGCGGCAGTACCACAGAATGGTAAAGGAACCTTTATGACGTCGGCTGAGCCGCGAGTATTGCAACATTTCAGCTAAGCGCCTTTAGGTTTTGGTACAAGCCATCAATTGCCAATGGGAAAGCCCAGCATGGATGACGACGTGGTGCATTGTGTGTGAGGCCTCAAGTTTGGAAAGAGGCCGCATAAAACGCGACCTCCTCGCCATCGAATCCAAAAGACAAGCGGGCAACGGGGCGAATGCCCCTTGCTCTCCTCTGGCTACGACACGGTTTTTGGCAGCTGCCGATCTTACTTTGCATTTGAGACAACCATGATTATCAAGGTACCTACCTACCCAAAGTTACGTAGCTCTTTCTCCAGCTACCTGATGTCCACAAGAATTGACCATTCCACGGCGGCAGGATTTCGTGTGGAAACAGGGAGGAAAAGCGGGGTCCGTGTGCCGTTGGGGCGTGTCAAGACGCGGTGGAAAATGGGAGGTACTTTCGTTAGACCTAACGGATACACGGTGAGATCAGGTACCAGGGCGTTCTGTTCTAATAAAGGGGGTCCCGTTCGGGCGGGGCGTGGCACCGACGCGTTGATTGGCGCCAAATTGATTAGCACACGGAACACCCGTGTTCCACGCAACCCCTCCAGCCAGTAGCAGCCACGATCTGCGATTGCAGCGCTTTCCCGGATTCCAACATGCATATTCGAGGCAGTGCCCTTTTCACTGTCTTTCATGCACTTGCTTCGCGGGCATCCTGATTTGACTGATCTGACTGGATAGGGCGTCACGCTCGGCCGCTTGCAGCAGTCTTCTCCCTTCATTGGCAGGAACCTCCCACGCGTATCCGTACAGCACCTCGCAGCTCTCTCTTCTCGCTACCGTCAGAGGCCTGAGCGTCTGGGCGCCACTCCATCCAACTCAGCTGTCCGATCTGCGTCTTCCTCCCTTTGTTCCTCGACCTCTCCTTGGCCAGCACCCTTTCCCCTCTGGACTAATAATTTGCCAGGGCGCATTTCCTCTCCTTTTCCTTCTCTTCCCCTACCAACCTCTAGCATCCTGCAGCTCTTTTCTGCCTCGACGTCTCACGATCGCTGCCTCGAAATCCTGCTTCTCCCGAGTCCAGAGACCATACCGCATAAAAAAAGTTACACGTCTAGCGGGCCGCGTCGAGGGTGACCCCCCCCAAGTAACCCGACCTACCAGCAGACCACCTCGTGCCATAGGAGCCTTATAGTGCACCTCCCTCCCACCCCGCTCTCTCTCGCCACCTGCTTCTCTCCTCCCGCTTCCATTCTCCAGTTTCTTGGTCTCTCGACGCCTGAAGCAATCGTGGGGAAGGAAAACAAATAAACACGTCTGCACACTGCGGATCGTCCCCCCTATTTGCTATCCGCTGCACCGTATTCTCTCGCAGGAGGGCTTTGGGCTGTGGTAGCAATTTGATTGCAATTGATTCCCGTGGCTCTTTCTATTCTACAATTTCACCAGCAATTGCTACGAGTGCTCCGCCATGGCGACCATCCTCCGACAGCCATTTGCTCCCCTCGATGGGGCTCGGCTGAAGAACCTGACGAGCCTGAAGAACAGACAGAATGGTATGTTTGCTCTACCCAAAAACCGAGCACCCCAGAAGGCACCATTCTGTCCCAAGCTCCCCGTCCCCACATTCGCACACTCGTTGTTGCATCCTCCTTCCTGAGGCATATTAGCACCCAGCTCTGGCCACCCTTTGATACAAGACCCATTTTCCAACCTGTGTCTGTACACACGTACATATAAATGCTGTGACACACAAGATTGACACTCCACTGCCTGCATCTCGAGGCTTCTGCTAACCTTTCGCCCAGCCCTCTCTTCGAACACTCCCGTGAAAAGAAAAGCTGCCGACGTCCTTGACGCAGACGACTTCGAAAATGTCGACCCAGCCGTCTTCTCTAAGCGTTCTAAGGGTGCTGCTGCTGATGGCTTCCCGATCAAGGAAAACCTCAAGGCATCCTCCTTCGTCCTGACTAAAGCCACTTCTATGCCCAGCTTCCCCAAGGATGTCCTCAGTCCTACCAAACCCGTCGCGTCCAGCACCACCCCCCGACCCCGTTCGTTCCTCCAGCCCAAGTCGCCCGCGGCAAAACTCAACACATCTCTCGCCAAGTCCACTCCCTTGTCCGCTCCCGCGGGCCGGTCTCCCACTCGCGGCTCCAAGCGTGTTGGCATCTTGGCTAACCGCCGCCGCACTGGGGGACCCTTCAGCCGGGTGGACCCTCCGTCATTTGGCCTTGGCTCAGCCGCCCCGTTCTCATTGGATGCGGCGCTGAAGGGCACCATCCCCAGTTACTCGGGCGGCTCGGCGTCGTCGGCTTCCAGGTCTGACGGCTTCGCCTCGCTGCACGAGCCTGAGGTGAAGTCCTCGTGGTTCTTCGACATCCACGAGGACACGCCCGAGCAGGAGATGACCAACCTGCTGCAGCACGGTACCTGCACTCTCGACATCAGCAGCGACGAGGAGAGTGAGATCAAGGCGAGCCGCGAGCGAGCCGAGGGACGCGACAAAGAGAACATCCCGCCCGCCGACGACGTGAGCCAGACTACTGCTTCCCGACGGGCGGCTGCTGCTGCTGTGGATAGTGACCAGATGGCCATTGAGAAGGCGCGTGGGCCCTTGGTCGAGATGGACCCTACAGACTACTACCCCGAGGGCTGCGACAGCGCAAGCTTGGTCATCATAGTCGGAGACGAGGGCGCTGAGGCCGAGGCCGAGGTGCAAGCGGCCCCTGTGCTGCCCAGTGCCGAGGAAGTGGCACCACCACAGGCCCCCGATGCCTTCGACTTTGCCACTGAAGTGAAGCTCAGTCCGGACATGAGCGTCAACGCGCTGATGGGCGAAGAAGAGCCGGCTGCCAAGGCGGCGCTGTTGGAACCCATGGAGGGGACTGGTGATAGCTTCGAGCTGTGGGAGAGCGGCAGCGCAAAAGACGAGGCGGAAGCGCCGGCAAGGAGTGCCACGCCATGTCCAGAAACGGGCAGCACGGGCCAGGAGGAGCAATGATCCTTTGGGATTTTCTTTACTCCCTCTCTTCCGTATCCTTCGTCTTATACTTTGGTCTTAATACCCTGGGGGTTTGGGAAAAGGGGCTGCTGTTGGTGGGCGTTTGGGAAATGGGTGGACCGGGGATCACTCGATGGCTGTTTGTTTTTGTTTCCTATGGGTGCCATGTGTAATGTTTCGACGTGTTCAAGCCATGGTTTGCTACGTATCGTTTTTGTATGTGTCTTTTTCTTGAGAAATGCAATAGAGTGTTGCTTGGTTTCAAAACTTGACTGGCCGTTGCTGCTAGGCCTGCCGCCTTAGGTTAGACATAACCGCCAGGTCACGATATGTGCACCTACCTGCCTCATGGCTGAAGCAAGTCCTCCACAATATGGTAAAAATACCAGTCAGTACGAATGAGCCCAGTCCTAGACAGAACAACCCGATGCCATGGACCTTCTCAAAGCTCTGCTTAGTCACGTGATAATCATCCCACTCAGGAGCTATCGCGGCAGTAACCCCACCAAGCTGTCAGTCAACTCAACCCGCATCCCCAAGATATACACAACCCGAACAGTGCTTTTCTAGTATAATTATCTGTCCCCACCACTTCCAATTCCTTTCACTCTCCCCCACTCTTCCCCCCGGTCCTTCCCCTTTCCCCTTTCACACCCCCACCTTCCGACCAATGGCATCGATCAACGATCTCGCCACGGCCGCCACGGCGGTCTCGGCCCTCTCGCCGCCAGCGGCGGACCAGCAGCAGCAGCAGCCACCACCAACCCCGGCCGCCCCGACCGACGCCCCGGCGGCGGCGGACCCGGCCGTCGTCAGGGGCGCGCTGGTCGTGCTCGAGGGCCTGGATCGGAGCGGGAAGACTACCCAGGTTAAGCTGCTGGAGCAGCGGTTCGTGGAGCTGGGGAGGAGGGTTAAGGTTATGAGGTTCCCGGGTAGGTCGATGGATTTGCTTGGTTTGGTCTTGGTTTTTGGTTCGGATTGGGACCTTGTTGGGGCTACTGTGTGCTGCGCGAGGCTTTGGATTTTGGGGTTTAGGGATTGGAAGTCTGGCTCTACGATGATCGGGTTTTGGTATCTGGGAGTGAAATGGCATTTGTGCGGTTCGGAAGGTGGTCTACTTGATGACGGGGGGAGTCAATGCCAGATCCCAGGCATCTTGCGGAGACAACCGGCCTGGCTTGGTCTTGCAAGAGGTTCAGAACTGTTCTCGGCTGACAATCGACGCAGACAGGACAACACCAATCGGGCAGATGATTGACGGCTACCTCAAGAGCCAAGTCGAGATGGACGACCACGTCATCCACCTACTCTTCAGCGCGAATCGATGGGAGGCAGCGTAAGGAGCAACCCCCAACCCAACCCCCCCACCGCGGCACCACTAACCCCCCACCCCTCCCCCCCCCCCAGAAAAACCATCACCGCCCTCCTCGCAGCCGGCACCACAGTGATCTGCGACCGCTACTACCACAGCGGCATCGTCTACTCGGCGGCGAAGCGCAACCCGGACCTGGGCCTCGCGTGGGCGCGCGGCCCCGAGGTGGGGCTCCCGCGCCCGGACCTGGTGCTCTTCCTGGACCTCGACGAGGGCCGCGCCCGCGCCCGCGGCGGCTGGGGCGCCGAGGCGTACGAGAGGGAAGAGACGCAGCGCCGCGTCCGCGAGCTGTTCTGGGGGCTCAGCTTGGGCGGGATCGGGACCTCGGCTTCGGTACCCGGGGCGGAGGGGGCGCGGCGCGGAGGAGGTGGGGAGCCCGTTGCTGTCGGGGCTGCGACGGCGGAGACGCCGGTGGGCGCGGAGGTCAGGTTTAGGCAGGAGGAGGAGGATTTGCATGTTGTGGATGCGAGCGCGTCGGTGGAGGAGGTGGCGGAGGAGGTGTGGAAGGTTGTGAGGCCGAGGGTGGAGGCTGTGGAGAGGGGCGAGGTTGGAAGAGTGGTTAGGAGGGTGATGTGAGGTGGGAAATCCGAGATGCGAGATGCAGCCGAGGATGTCAGGTATGCCCGAGGTGTGTAAGAGTAGTTGCTTGGATGGGTGCATAGGGGTTGGGGCTAAGAGTTCCGGGACATTTTCCAGAGAAGGGACGAGGAGAAGTGCGTAGCGATATACGCATGGTCACGTAGGTGATTCAACCACGTTCAACCAGAGGTCCTATAAAAGAGCAGATCTCCACCAATACCGGTACTATGCGGGTGTTGAGCCAACAATAACGCCAAAATTCGCAAACATGCGCCAGATGTTGAAGTCCATGACCCAGATGCCAGATTCGACGCCGAATGATGCAGACCGGATCATATGTAAGCATGATGCTTCTCGGCTCTAGATCCCTCGTCTTGCCCCCAATCCGGATCGGCCCATCAATAAGTAAAAAGAAAAGTAAGCAACCAAGCAATAATCAGCCAGGCGCTGTCGCTGCCTCCCTCATCGGCGGTTGACGCCGACGAGGCTGAGAAACTCATTCCTCGTCTTCTCCTTGCGTTCGAAACAGCCGAGCACGCAGCTCGTGATGGTTGTGCTGCTCGTCTTCTCAACGCCCCTCATGACCATGCAGAGGTGGCTCGACTCCATGACGACGGCCACGCCCTGCGGCTTGAGGACCTCCATGATGGCGTTAGCGACCTCCCTGGTGAGCCGCTCCTGGATCTGCAGTCTTCGGCTGAACATCTCGGCGATGCGGGGCAGTTTCGAGATCCCGATTACGGCATTGGCGGGGATATAGCCGATGTGCATCTGTGGAGAGAGTCAGCATTCTGCACTGACGAAGTCTACTGTAGACAACAAGGGGATTGATGCAGCAGAGAAGCAAAGCACATACCTTGCCATTGAAGGGGACCAAGTGGTGTTCACACAGGCTGAATATGTCAATGTCCTTCACGATCACCATCTCGTTATGGCCCTCGTGGAAGATGGCCCCGTTGACGATATCGCGCACGTTCTGCTGGTACCCCTTGGTGAAGAACAGCATGGCCTTTGCGTACCGCTCGGGTGTCGCGAGGAGGCCCTCGCGGTCCGGGTCCTCGCCGACGCACTCGAGAATCGTCCGGACCGCCCCGCTCATCCGCTGCAGCCGCACCGCCGCCTGCTCGGGCGTCTCGTCGAGCCGCTCGCGCGTGCCCGCGCTCGGCCTGCTCAGGCCGTCAAAGTCGACGACGGGGCTCGGCGACCGCGTCACCTTGCCGCCGCCGCCGCCGCCGGCCTTCTTCCCCCCCCCGCCTTCCTCCTCGGGGGTCGCCGCGCCCGGCGTGGGCGGGGGCTCGTCACGCAGGTCCCGCGCAGGCTTGCTCATGCTGGGCCGCCGGCGCTTCGGGAGGGTGCCGTTCCGCTTGTCGCTGCCGCCGGACTTGCGCTTCTTCTTGCGCTCCTTGCCGTCCGGGCCCGAGCGTCTCCGTTTGGAGTCGCCCTCGGCCGAGGCGCCGCTGGAGGTGCTTTCCGAGCCCGCATTTTCGAATTGAACCATTTCGAAGCTCGGGTGCCTGATGCTGGTTGCCGCAGAGTTGGTGCGGCGGGCTGGCGGAACGGGAGGGATTTTCACATTTTATGCAGGGAGAGAGGGCCTTGACGGCCAGTGTCGGAGTCACGGGCTCGAAAATTTCAGGATTGGCTTATCTTATCGCGGGCTGACGTCAACCACCTAACCTATGTATGTACCCAAGTTACGAACAGCAAGTGCTACCATATTATATAAATATTATTTGGATGAGGCTAGTGGTGGGAGAACGTCTAGGTAAATGAAAGAAGTCTCAGCAACTTCATGTCCCAAGTCCTACTACAGTGAAAAATCAAGATTGACGAATACAACTCGTGGTTGGTTAGTATCTGAGTATCATCCCCACCGTGCCGCGCCACGTGCGCGCCCGCCCTGAATTGAGGCTTGGGCTTACGCACGGACGCTGTGGCTGATTTCTGAGGCTCGGCCGCCAAGAAACACTCAACTTCGATCACGTAACCCTCACATTATCATAGTGCAGTCGCGATTCCGAAATTCACGACAGGGAATACCTGCGCCTTCCTTACTTCCTTCCTTTGCTCTCAGAATCAAATACCCGGTATTGAGTGAAGTCCGCCTCTCCCTCAATAACCCTCACCGAAAATGTCGTCTCCTCCATACTCATCCTACTCCTCAAACGCCCGCTCCCCGCCCTACCCATCGCACACCCAACTCCCACCCCTCAACGTCAACATCATGACGAACAAGAAGCGCACCTCGGAGGGCGGCGCCTCCCCGGCGCTGAAGCGGCGCAAGCCCTCGGCCATGTCCGCCACCTCGGCCTCGAGCCACCCCCTCCGACAGACCTCCTTCCCGCCCGACGAGTCCTCCTACCCCGGCACCCCGTACGGCGCGCGCTCCCCCTCCATCGACTCGGCCAGCCTCGTCAGCGGGAGCCAGGCCGCGGCGGCGGCATCGGCAGGCCCCGTCAAGAAGAAGCGCGGCCGCAAATCAAAGGCCGACAAGGCGCGCGAGCAGACGCCCGCGCTGACGACGGTCAGTGGCGCGAGCGATGTTGGGAAGGGGGCTAAGAGCGCTAGGGGAGGGGCGGGGGCCGAGGAGGAGGAGGAGGACCGTGAGGTTGTTGAGGTTGCGGCTACGGGACAGGAGCGGACGGCTGAGCAGAAGGCTGAGGAGCATCGGTTGAGGGGCATGTTGATCAATGCGTTTACGCCGGAGCAGTTTGATCGGTACGAGAACTGGCGTGCTGCGGGCTTGTCGAAGAATGCTGTCAAGCGGGTGAGTTCTTTTCGTTTTGGAATGTTCGTCCGCATTCGTGTGCTAACTCCCTACCTCCCCACACAGCTCGTCAACGCTACGGTCTCCCAGTCGGTGACGGAGCCGGTGATAATCGGCGTGCGGTCGGTTGCGAAGGTTTTCATCGGCGATATTATCGAGGGCGCAAGGCGGGTGCAGGCAGAGTGGGCCGCGAAGCTGGGCGAGAAGCAGACCGATCTACCGACACCGGAGCCGTCGCGTCGCAACTCACCCGGCGCGAATGGCACAGAGATGGCCGGTGGAGACAAACTGGGAGATAAGCCGGAAGACAAGTTGACGGAGGAGAAGAGCGAAATTCGATACGGTCCGTTGAGGCCTGACCATCTCCGTGAGGCTATGCGTCGGTACAGGCTATCTATGGAGGGTGGCAGTGTCGGGATGCATGGGCTGTGGAACCTGCAGCAACATAATGGAGTGGAGAGGTTTGGCATCCGGACAAGGGGTCGGCGGCTGTTCAAATGACGGAATCGCTCTTGAGCTGCTTATCGGATACGGGGCAGTGAGAGAGGGAGGTGTTTTATTATCGGCGGAATACGTCGATTTTGGGGGGACTTGATACCCATTCTTAGCGGTCCTGACCTTGTCGCACGTCTATTACATTCCTTCAGGCCTTTTTGGCAAGACAACTAGAAGGATTTCTCGCGAACATCGCCGTGAGGCTTGCCTGTGTCATTGGCATGAATCCCCATGCCGAGGGAACTCTTCGGGCAGAATTACGCTTTTAAAATAGGCGTTTTCTTCCCTGCAGCCTCCACCGAGAGTTATGGGGAGAGCCTGCACCGCAGGCATGCCGTTGACCTATCGATGAAGCATGCATTGTGTTGCGTGGCGGCTGCATGTCCCAGAGCCAGCAGTATGGATGACTCCTATATTCGCTGACAGTTGTTGCTCAAAAACCACGAGGACTAGCTGGAATACCTTGTCACTGAGTTACTAAAATTGACCTAGTACGCCTCTCGCCGAGTCACTGGCAATATTGATTGCACGGTATCCCTTAGTTCCATTAACTAAGAGATCCTGTATTGTAGCCATTGTGACCAATTCATAGTGGGAAAGGGGCTCTTTGCTAGATCCATGGCAGTTTGTTTAACGGTGACTCGACCTCCAATTGTGGGTGTGAAAGGAAGGGTCCTTGTTCACTTGGAGGCAAAGCCTCGTTGATCGTTGAACAATCATATTTACTGACACTTAGTGAGTCAAGGGACATGTTGAGGGATCAAATATATAAATGTCGCAGGCACTCCCAAGCTTCAAGAGAATTGACCACAGTCCATAACTACAACACCCAAAGCAAACCCCAAGAAAGCAACCGAAAAATCAACCATGCGAGTAATCAACATGCTCCTCATCGGGGCCGGCCTCGTTGCCGCGCTGCCCGCCGCGAACCAGCCCGCAACCACAGACGTGATCGAGCACCACGTCCAACACCCCAACGGCACCGTCGTGTCCGTCTTCGAGATGCGGCCCCGCATCTCCGCCCCGCCGACGACGACACCCGTCAACAACCCCCGCCGCGCCGTCAACTGGTTCGTCATGAGCAAGTGGGACAAGAAGTACGGCATGTGCGGCGCCACGACGTGGGATCCCAAGACGGGGACCCGGTCGCCGCTCATCTCGGACTGCGTGGCCGTCGCGGCGCACGTTGCGGACAGCGCCACGGGATACTACGCCGTCAGGGGGTTCGGTGACGACGCGGGGACGTTCCAGGGGTTGTTGTACTCTGGGTCGTGCTACTTTGGGATCAGGCCCAAGACGGCGGCCGACGCGGGTATCACGTACGCTTGGTATATTGGGACGCAGGATATCCAGGATCTGATCCGCGACTCGATCAGTCAGTTTGGGAAGAAAGGGAGGGTCAGCGTTGAGGGGGATATGAGCTGCAAGAATGACGAGAGCGTGATGGATGTCCACTGGGGTATCTATGGTTATTAGGCGGGTTTCTTTTTTTGAAAAGGGCAAGGTCATAGCCTCCCATGTCTTCTCCAGGAGTTTTGGTGAATTTCTTATTTCTCGATAGGTGCCCTCTGAGGGGCTAGGTACCTACTGAATATACAGATTGGCTTTGCGAGTTGTGCTCGTTCCTATCTGCTCGACGCGCTTGTGAGATTCCAGCATGAGATAACGACGACTTACTTTGCGAGGCACGCTGGTCTCGGCACCTCGGGACGCATTGCAATGAGTTAGCGAGCCCTCGAATGAGGGGCAAAATAAATACCATTCTCTGGGGAAAGTGTGTTCGCCCGCTCGCCGTGTCGGTTCCAGTAGGAACAGCTAAGCAAGGACGCAACCACAGGCGACACCACTTCCCCTAGCTCCAACGCCCCCGCCGGTAAAGATTAAAAAAATGCAACAACTTCGGTAGACTTGCTAGTCCTCGTCCGCCCGGTGCAGACGAGCAGCAAAGGAAGAGATAAAGAAAAGTGCTATCAAGTCCGAGAACTCCCCCAGCCGTTTGCGTGCCAGCCGCTGAAGCCATCTCGGATTGGGTGACAAAGCTGCGCATATCGGCAAATATCCTGTAAGAACTACACCGTATGTCGAGCGTCGCCGACATGGACACACCCTTGCGCGCCTCAAATCTTGACGCGGAACAGGTACCGGAGGCGGACCTGTGCGATGTCGTAGCAAATGTACTCGTTGTAGAGGAGCGAGGCGGAGGGTACACCAGTGGCCCCAGGGTTCACACTGGTATCGGGCTAGGTTCACAAAGTTAGCCGAGCGACAACGTTCGCCGGCTTGTTGGTTTGGGGTCGGCCACTTACCATCTTCACCCCCTTGAGCGACGAGTTCACACACCCGGCATCCTTCCACTGCGTCGGCCCGGTGGAGCCCTTGCCCCAGGTCGAGACCCTGCCCTTGGATTTGGCCGTCTCCGCGGCATCGTACGCGGCATAGGTCAGCTCCTGCATGGGGTCGCCGAGCTCGGCCTCGCACAGAAGGAGCAGAGCCCTGTTATGGGACATGTGCGCGCAGCAGTAGTTGGCCGATTTGGACGACATGTCGGCCAGGTAGATGCCCTTGCCAAACATGTACCCGGACACGGGCGCTTCAGGCGGCGCGATGCGCAGGCCCTGGCTGAGGATGCCGCCAAAGTTGGTGCACCGGGACCCGTGCCACAGGAGCCGCCGGTCGCTGCCGCCCATGCTGGCGTACGGGCTCTTGTTGAAGCGGTCGTGCTCGCCGTTGCGCTCGATGCGGAAGACGGCCTCGACCTGGTAGTTGGCTTGGTGCGTCGAGCCGCGCGTGTTCATGAGATAGTCGACGAGGTGTTTGAACTCATCCGTGGCTGGGTCGAGCGGCGTCATCTCCTCCAGGCCGAGGCCCTGGAACTGCTTGTCCAGGTGGTGGATGTCGCTCTCGTCGCCCTTGTCCCCCTTCATGATCTTGGCCGCGTCCTTCATGTCGCTGAGACTCTCCAGAAGGTCTATCTCTGTCTTGACCATGAGCTGGTTCGCGATGATTGGAGGCCGGTTGCGGCCAAAGTCGTGGGGAATGAGGGAGTAGTACGTGTTCGAGAGGTGTTCAATCGCGGCTGGCACAGACAAGCCGTAGCCTGTCGCCAGAGCGCCATCATCGAGGAGGGCAGACAGATCCTTAAGTGTCTGGAATCCTCTGGTGATGGTTGCCGAGCTGAGCTTCCCGAGTGGCAGCTTCTCGGCGTCATAGTTCAGATCCTTCATGGCAGCCGCGAAGAGCTGCTGGTTGAAGATCAGTTTCATCAGGTCCTGGACCGCGGGTTGCAGCGTGGACTCTTTCGGTTTTGGGGCTTCTCCATCCTCGGCGCTCGCCACCTCTTCGTCGTCCGAGTCTGCCTCGTAGCTCCGCTCGACAAATGCATACTTCCCGGGCTTGGGGTTTCCCCCGCGTTGGGCCCAGGGAAGACCCGATTTGTCCTTGAACTTCTTCTCAAAGCCCGACATGGCATCTGCCAGAGATCCGTTGCCGAGGATAGCATCCTGGCCGCGTTCGCCAACTCTTCCCCATCTGGTCCATGTCAGGTAGGCTCCCTTGCCATCGTGCAGAAGCTGAGACAGTGTTAGATTGCGGACGGAGCGCTTGGAGGGGAAGCGTGACACACCTGGATGCGGTAGAACTTATTGTTATTGTTGGAGGCGTTCGTCTGGTTCAGAGAGGCGTCATATATGACACCTTGGTCGTCGATATAGACCCCGTAGGTCACAAAGGGACAGCCATCATCGAGAGGAACCCGAATATCACGGGATTTGGCTATCTGGCCCTCTCCCAGGACACGTTCGGGCTTGGATTTGGGGGCTTCCGACTTCGCATCGTCGGTACCATTGGCGGCAGACGCAGCACCCTTCTTCTTTTTGGCCGGCGGGGCGGAGACCGCAGAAAAAGCAGATGCTGTGGGTGAAGGTGAAGCGGCTCGCTTTCGGGGTCTCTTTGCCCTGGGTTGGGCTGATGGCGACCCGTTGGGCTGGGATGCCGCGGGTGCTGACTGGGCTTGGGATGCCGACGAAGTTGTGACCGTAGCCGCAGTAGAAGCGGCCGAGGTTGTGACCGCAGCCGTAGCAGAAGCGGCCGAGGTTGAGGGAGCGTTGAACAGGTATTTCGTCTCGTCCTCCTTGGAGCCCGAGCTGAGACAATCCTGTAGCCAAGGCAGGCTGACTATGTGGATACCCTGGCCCTTGGCCGCCTTAACCTTGGTGGACGGTTTGTCATAATCGGCCTGGACAGTTATCAGATGGGTCGTATCTTTTGTGATCGAGCTGGAGGTCAAGCCTCCTAGGCCCGTGATGTGCTTCTGGAGCGCGGATTGGGAGAAGCCTGGGAAGGTACCACTGAGAGCGACGCGGCATCCATCCAGCGGCGGCCCCGTAGGAGCTGTAGGGGCCGCAGAAGCCACTTTCTTGCCGCGTTTTGGCGGCATCTCTGAAGGTGTTTAAGGTTTAAGGAGGGGATAAAGTTGTGAGTTGCGATTTCCGGTGGTAGTTGGAGGGTAAGTCGCACCTCTGGGACCAATGCTTATGTGTGGTGAAGAAGACGCGAGATATGGGAGAAGAGAGGTACTTATATGGGTCAATTGGTCTCCGCTCGGATGCCTTGGAGCGATGAAGAGAGGGGAAGAGCCAGGGAGATGGCCTGAGTTCGACTTGTTGAAGCCTCTCCGCGACCGAGATCGCGAAACCACGTGCAGGGTCCGACCCGAAATCCAATTTTGTCTAGGCAACAGGACCCACAGTGGTCCACCCAATTCGATCAACCCCTGCCAGCGGTGCCTTCCATTTCAGCCCTGTAGATCCTTAAGCGAATCATTTCTCAGGGGCCGTGCTTTTCTCACACCCCCTCAGTAGGAACTGGGTAAACCTTAATCATCATTCATAGCATCAGTGGTTCGTCATTGTTTTCTCAGCAAAAATGAAACAAGGCATGCGGAAAGAAGCAACTGTCTCACCAGGCCACCTGGCCATGTACTAGAAATCTCTGGAAAAGCTTGACTCCTGCGTCTGCGGTGAAAGATTCCAGCGCATTCGCCTGGGATCATCTTCTTACTCGAGGCGTTCGAGTCATTGCCGACGAGATTATTCACAACAGAAGCAAACAATGGGACGGGAACGGACATTTGAACGCAGCAGTGGAGGCATGCTATCACCGGATTAATACGCTGCAGGATCCAACATTTTCTACCCCAACATCAATATCTTGTCCATCGACGTCAGCGTTTTCAGGGGTCATTGAGCTCTTGGAAATCTTCAATGTGAGACCTCGCCTGCTGTGCTTTCTTCTCTTCTGCGCCCAGACGATGGACTGGTATGGTAAATCGCCAGGGTCTTAGCCTCCTCGGTCGGGATATACCTATTTCAGCAGCTTTAACGGGAGCAAGTTGTTCCAGATCCCACCGAGACAGTTTCAGCTGGCCCAGGGAGGAAGTCGACCTGGCGAAGACTACGATCAGGTTCCGTGAAACCAGGACTTCTTCAGGATCCCCGTGTTAGTGAAGCCGTCGGGATGATCAGGTCTCCCCTGAGCCCCTTGCATCTGCTGCAACGTGCTAGAGATCTCAAGGCCCGACCTCGAGCTGCATCACGCACATCTTGCCCATACCCAAGTCTATAACCCTTCTTGCCCATACGCCCACACTTCCTACCAATACCTCGGAGCCGAGATTGGGCCACGCGACCATACCATAGGGCGAACGAGTGGGGAAGAACGAGGGGATTTCTCCCAGTAGATATGGCAACTGGAAGACGGGGCAATTCCCTGCATGGGATACTTATTAAACTGAGGAGGATTGCTGCGCTGAAGGAGAGTGGTTGACCACCTCGACGGATATCGGTCCTTTGTCCCTGAAGGGGATAGATGAGTAAAGTTTCATACGCATGCAGTCCAAGTCCGTAGCCGAGAGTGTAACCACCAAGCGCCTTGATAAATTTAGGTGTGGCCGAAATGCGGAGCGGGCCTACCAGGATAAAGCTGGGGGATGGAGCCAGCCAAGTCATATGAATAGTCACGTGCTTACACCAGCAACTAGCCTGAAATATTTGCCAGAATGACTCCAAGAATCATGCCTTGATCTTGGCTAGATACTATTTACTCTGGCTTGAATACCTAATTAGCTTTACTTGAATTGGCCCGCTTCGCTTTCTTTATGCTCACCGGTGCAATTCGCTATTTGCTACGGATGCCGTCGGCTGAAGTCTTTCACCCCCGGCAAGTTCCTCGAATCCAACCCCGCCGCCAGATAAGAAGTCAGCACGACAGCGACTGACGCTCTAAAAAAAAAAGACGCGCGATCGGATCCGACGCGGCGGCGGCCAGAAAGACGGTGTCAAGAGTCCATCTGGGATGCTCTTTCTCCGACAGATAGCTAACCGAGGCAAGGTGGTGCTGCGGTTGAACGGCTGAATGGCTGGAGGTGCTCTACGTCACTCACCATAACGACCAATTCTATACCCATGCCCGCATCTCCGCGCCCGCAGCACCGCACCTCCCACACCTGCGTGACCTGTCGCGCGCGCAAAGTTCGCTGCGACGGCCGGCGGGGGATCTGCACCAACTGCGAGAGGCTGGGCTTCGCCTGCTCCTACGACGAGAATGTCGCCATCGAGGTCGTCGACATCCCCGGCGGCACGAGCATCAGCGTGCCCAGGCGCCGCGTTCGCCAGGCCTGCCTGAGCTGCCACGCGAAGAAGGCGAGATGCAGCGGCCAGATGCCCAAGTGCGACCGCTGTCGCGTCCAGGGCCTCGACTGCGTCTACCGCCCGGGCAAGCGGTCGCTCGGCACAGCCGCTGCCGCCTCCTATGCCGCCGCCTCGATTGGACCGACTTCCGCAGATGCGGCGGGCGCTCGGGACTCGGCCAACCCCCGAACTCCCGACGAATCGAACAGCCTCGCCTCCTTCGACCGCGCCATGTCCACCCGGAGCACCGCAAGTCCCGTCGGGTCCAACCTGGAGCTTGGCTGTCCCGACCAGAACTTCGACGCCCTCGCCTTGCGCGCCTTCGACAAGTTCTTCCGACACATCCACCACATCCCCATGTTCTCCTTTCTCCACCGGGCTTCCCTCATGGAACGCTACCACGCCGGCCTTCTCGACCGGCCGCTGCTTCTCTCCCTGATCGGCCTCACATCGCTCTTCACCGACCTCGGCCCCGGCACAAAGGAGTACGGGGCGAGATGCATCGACGAGGCCGTGGCCCTGATAATGCGCGAGTTTGAGAGGCCCTCGGTCCTCCGCCTCCAGGCTCTCATCATAATAACAAAACACCGCATACTCTCGCGCCGCTTCTCCGGCGCCTTCATGCTGCACGCAATCGCTTGCCGCTTCGCGACCGCCCTGCGACTCAGCCACGAGAACCCGACCATCTGCTTCCTCGCGCAGGAGTCGCGCCGCCGGCTCATGTGGTCGTTATATATGGTCGACACCGGCATCGCCAGCGGACAGGTCGAGTTCGCGCTGTGGCCAGAGCCGGAGAACCAGATACAAATCCAGTTGCCGTGCAATGAACGCAACTTCGAGTTCGACCTGCCGGAACCGACGGAGCGTCTGAGGTCGCCGCCCACGAGCCCCGACGGGTCTCTGCCACCGCTGCCAGACGCCATGGGATTTCTTGCACTGCATGTGCGCATCCATTGGCTCCGGTGCAGGATACAGCAGTACACCACGGCGCTGGTTGCGAACCCCACGGTTGAGGCCCTCTCCCGGTTGCCGTCACGGTGTTCCGAGTTGGCTGCTGAGTTGGAGGTATTCGCTGCGAGGTTGCCGCTCTCTTTCCGCTGGTCTGAACCCAACCTCAGACTGCGGACGTATTCCCCGAGATTGGGCATCTATATAATGACGCATATCTGGTGGGAGCAATGCCACTGTGACCTATATCGGCTCTGGCTTCCCGGCTTCCGAGAAGCCCTGCCAGATAGCCTGATCAACCAGATGAACGCCGATTTTGTCAGCCATTGTCGTCGTCAGTGCTACGAACACGCAAGGACAATGGCCGACATGTTCGCCCAGGTGCTAGCCCTGGGCAACGATATACCGATATCAGATCTGGATCTCCCGGTGTGCGCGTACCAGTGCGCGAGGATGCTGTTCCACGGGTTCCGGAACAGCGCCATGGAGCTGGGGATGACGGCCGAGAGCGTCCAGGAGCTGGCCGCCGTGTGTTTGCGAGTCGCGAAACAGTCCACAGCCGGCCCGGCGTCAGAGAGCATCGTAAGTGAATTCAACCCGGTTAGACTGACCAAGAAGTAAAGGGATACCAACTGACTGTTCTTTGTTTCCTCCCTCCCATACAGCAAGCCGATCTGGAGAAGCTCATTGCGGATGGTCCGTTCACTTCAAATAACTCTCAATCGATACGTCCGAGAACGGGCGGCAACGCGGCACCCATTCTCGGGCATCCAATCATGAACAGCATCGAGACGTCGACTCCCACGCCAACACCACAACCCCCGGCACTGTCCCACCCCCCGCTAGTAGCACGACACCAGATGGGCATGGCGGCGGTGCAGGCTGGTGGTGGTGGTGGTGGTAGTGGTGGTGGTAACGCAGGTCTCGGCAGCCTGCAACAGCAGCAGCAGCAGCAGCAGCAGCAGCAGGGCCCCTCCCCGCCCCTGCCATCCGAGGAGCAGTCCGGCGTGACGCAGTCGGGGGCCGAATCCACGGCGACACACGTGACGACGGGGAGCAACGCGTTCGAGGGCGCCCTGGACGGGTTTGATTTTGGAAACCTCGACTCGTTTGGTCTCGATCCTGCCTTGTCGTTCTCGGGGGAGTTGCTTGATGCGGGTTACCAGCAGATGGATATATAGGTGGTTTTTTTCCTGTTTTTCTTTTTTTCTTTTTTTCTTTTCTTTCGGCAATCCATAGATTACCACATCGGCGGGCTCTTTTGCGAAAATTTTCCTCGTGTACTGTACATACCTTTTTGATTCATTGCACGGGGTATGGCGTTATTTCTTGCAGGCAGACAGCTATAAAAAATAATAAAAGAGAAAAGAACCCAAAAGAATGAAGCATTGCGCACTACGGCGGCTGTCGCTGTGCTGAGTGTGCTGTTGCAGAGCATCTCATTGGGCAGTATATGAATTGCCATATCGGGAGTCGGGACGACGAGGGCGGTTGCGCAATTCTAGCCCCCGCTGTCGCCATTTCTTCAGCCCTGTGTTTATTAGCCGGGGAGCCCCTGCAAGCTGCAAGCCTGCCCGCGTTGGGGAGATGATCCCAATTACATCGTGACAGCACAGCGATCTTTTCTGTTTCTTGCAGGCGCATGTGAGCATGATGTGTGGTTTCAAAACACGAATTACGGTGCTATGACGAGAAGCATCGATTTTTGGCAGGGAGGATGGAGGATGAAATACAAAATAAGGCGGCCGCAGCTCGTGACTTGACAAGATCGTTACTCCGTACATGTGACACATGTGGCATGGAAGGAAGATCGTCCCCGACAATACCCCTTTTTCTTATCCAAGATACGTACGTCGACCATGTTCTAGATCTCAAAGCCCAGGCCCAGAACGCCACCATGGCCGAGGCGAGACCATCCCCTCTCGCGGGCGTCGACAGGCAGCCAATAGATCAAGGGACTCCCTCAGGGTCGTCCATGTGAGACAGCGGGTTGCCTTAATGACCAGGGTGCATGTATGGATGGGTGATCAACGCAAGCGGGGACAGAGGTGCCCTCAGCTCTCCTCATGGCTTCTTAGTGTATTAAACAAGTGGGTAAATTTTACGAGGGAGATAACCCCCGTGGCAAGTGCGAATATGTGACATAGAATACCTCCCCAACACCCACTCAACACGTCCAACCTCACCCGTCACTACAATCCTCAACATACGCCCCGGGGACCCTAACCCTCCCCGCCGTCTCCCCACCCCTCGGAACCGGCGGCAGTAGACCACCGGCCCCCGACCTCTCCCTCTCCGACGGCAGCCCCCGCAGCCCCAACCCCACACCCCCCGCGTAACCCCCCATCGTCTGCCGACCCCCCCCCGTACGCCGCCGCCGACGACAGCGCGGCCCGATACCCCGTCCCCGTCCCCGGCGAGACCCGCCATCCTGACCCCGACTCCTCCTCCACCTCTTCGGGCATCGAGGGCAGGCGTTGCTGCTGCCGCCGCGGCGACGAGGACGCGTACGCGTACGCGGGGGCCGGTGGGCCGTTGTGCGCCACGATGCCGCGGGGGTGTATCTGCGGCGGCGGCGGCGGTGGGAGGGGTTGCGTGTGCTGCTGCTGATGCTGCTGCACATACCCCCCTCCCCCTCCGGCCCACCCGCCATGTTGGTGGTGGTGGTGGGGATACGGCAAGCTCGGCTGCGCCGTCGTCGGCGGCGGGTGCGGAGGGGGCGCTGCCGCGCGGTACGAGCCCATGCCGGCGGCGGCCAGCGACGACGAAGGGCCCGAGGCCAGGGACGAGGACGTCGTTGAGAGGAGCGAGTTGGCGCGCCCGAGGACGCCGGCTTCGCCTGCTAGGGCGGACCAGTCGTGGCGCCAGTCTGTTGAGGGGGTTGAGGGGGTTGGTCGGTGGTGGACTGGGGGGAGGGGGTGTGGGTAGGGGGGTGTTTGGTGGTGGGCTTGGTCTTGCTGGTGTTGCTGGGGGCGGTGGTGCGGGGGGTTGAGTTGCGGGGATTGATGCTGTGGTTGAGGGTGTTGTTGGTGCTGGAGTTGGGGCTGCGCTTGTTGTCGTTGTTGTTGGTGTTGCGCTTGGTATTGCTGATGCTGCTGTAGTTGCTGCAGTTGTTGCGGTTGCGCATGCTGCTGCAGCGGCGACGCCGGCCACGAAGCCGGCATCCGGGGGCTCTGGTCCGGCCGGCGCACCATCTCCCTCCCGGCGTCGCCATTTTCACTCCCCTGTGTGATCTTCTCAAGCGGTCGCGGTCCCATGGGCGCCACAGCGGGGCGGATGTCCCTCCGCTTCTCCGCGGAGCCGCGGCGCGAGACGCTGTCGTCGAGCCTGTCTGCGACGAGGGTGTTGCTCCTGCTCAGGACGGTGGTCAGGGGTGTTATGCACGGTAGGATGAACGGGTCCGACGCCACTTCGACGGCGCATAGGGTCGCCAGGTTGGCTAGGCTGTATACCCGGGGGGGGACATTGTCAGCGACACGGTGCACCAGTAGGAAGGTATTGGTCGGAAGAACTCACAATGCCAGGACGCAGACGAAGAGGTCGGCGCGGAGGTACGCCATCGGGCCCTTCTCGCGCGACACGTCGACGCACACGGTGATCAGGGCCGCGAACCAGGCCAGCAGATCCATGCGGGCGACGATGGTGGTCCACGAGTGCAGCGGGTGCTGGAACGCATGCGAGCGCACGAGCGAGTACTGCTTCCTCGACGACCATACGTATAGATATACGAAAGGGAACGCGAGCAACGACTGCGGAAGTTTGTCAGCAAGACAAGCACCACCACCATTGCCGTCGTCTCCGTGACAGTTGACTCACCGCAAACAGCACAAAGCTCTGCCCCAGACACGGCCCCACGACCTCGACGGCGCCCCCGAACACCAGCCCGGACAGCACCATGCCGCCGCACGCGGCGAGCAGGAGTGCGCAGAGGCTGCCCAGCAGGAGCGGCGGGAGCCACCGGTGCCGCGGGTCGCGCAGGCTGCCGAAGTGCGCGAGGCCCGCGAGCGGGTTCGCCTTGCCCGAGCTGCTGCTGCCGCTCTCCGAGGACGATGCGCTCGTCGACATTGCGCGGGCCGGGTTTCGGAGTCCGGCCTGTGCTTCGCTGTGGGCCTTGTAGAATCGGGGGTAAGGTAGAGGCGGGTCGGTTGTCCTATGGACCGAGATGGAGCTCTAGCTCTGGATCGGGACCTGAATCTCGATCTTGATCGGGGGTCTCTGGGTTGGGTAGCCGTCCCGGTGGACAGCAGAGGGCGTGGTAGAGGTAGAGATATTTGCAGAACCGCCGTCCCTCCCTGGGACCCTTCGGCCCATGTATACATACTCTCGCGGTGGCGGGGGGATCATCGTCGACAGACGATTGCGAACCCGACATATCCATTGCTCGACGCAGTTTGCAATCTGGCGGATGGCGGGGGAGAAGACACCATGCAGGAAGGGTTGACAGCTGAGACCCTTCACATTCCTCGGGAAGGTTGTCAGAGAGATGGGTGGCCTGTCGCTGCTGTCGACGTTGTAGCCTGCTGGAATGTGATGTCTCAAGTCACGATCCCGGCGCTGCAAACAGATGTCGTCCACCGCCCAAAAGCAGCATCGCGAAAGGGTTCACAAACGATCTGCAGAAGATGGACTCAAGAATGGCAAAAAGAAATGAAAACGTGGACTGAGATATTAGTTGGCTTGTTGTATGCAGCCAGACACGACGGTTGGAAGTGACGGTAATGTATACTAGACAATGGCAGGCAGCTTATTCCAATCTGGGCTCCCATGTCCCAGCCACCGTCAATAAATACCAACCGAGAACAGGAAACGCAGGTAGCACTGTTCACTACTACAACTCCTCTCCGACCCTGGCTCCCCCATACCCGGCCCAACCCTCCCGCTCGTAGTACCGGAACACCAGGTCGTAGTCCTCAAAGTCGTGTACGATACGGTCGATCCGGCGGTAGCCCTTGATGCGCTCCACCCGCTGCTTGGTCGCCTCGCCCCAGCTCCGCTGCCCGTCGTCGTCGCCGCCGCGGCGCCGCGCCAGATCGACGGCACGCTCGGCCCCGCCCTTGGCCTCGAAGAGCGTCACGCTGAACCGGCCGGGCTTGAAGATGCCCACGACGTGCTCGATCACGTCCGCCGTCTCACGGCCCTGGTGCCGCCCGCCCGGCAGGTTGGTCTCGAACGACGCGAACGAGCAGTTGGGCTCCGGCGTGACGTGCACAGTGAAGTAGTGCGCCACCGGCTTGCTGTCGCTCTCGCTACCGCTGCCCGACTCGCCATGCTTCTCGGCCGATGTCGCTACCGCCGCCGGGACAACGCCGTTGGCGGAGAATCCGCACGGGGAGAACAGGTATGCGTCGATGCGCGCATCCGGGTAGATGGACGCCGGGTACACGTTCGAGAGGCCACAGCTGTTGGACACGACGGTGCCGAGCGCGTGGCCCTCGGTGGTGAGGCACTCGGTGATGACGTGATCGGTGAGAGGCGTGTGGGTCCCTCCAGCCAAGTCGGACTCCTCGCTGTTGCTGAACACGTCAAAGGTCGCGTCGGCCGATTCGGCGGTCGAGCTGACGGTGCCGTTGCTGAGGTTGCCGAGGCTCTCGTGTGCGTCCCGTCGCGCTTCCTGAACCTGCGCAGATACCTGTTCGTTCGCGACCGCACTCGCGTGTGACACGTAAAACTGCTTGGCATTCTCTGGATCGAGGTCCGTCATGAGGATCTCCAAAGTCTCATCGTGGGTATCTTCGTGGATAGCGCCTAGGCTGGTCATGAGGCCGGTCGGGATCTTCTTGGTGCGGGTCGGGCTGCCGAGGCTCTTCTCTTCCTCCGGCGTCCTCGGCGGCGTCAGCATGTTGCTCGGCGAGGTGATGTACAGGTACCAATGGTCTCCGTTCATCTTGCCCACCATGTACGCGCTGCCGCCCTCGAACATGTCGTCCAGATACTTGACTTCTTGCTTCCAGCTCCTATGGGGCCCGCGCTGCTTGTCGGGGAACAAGAAGCTCTTGCGGCTGTAGAATACGCGGTAGGGGGTCGCGGCCGCGTGGATTTCGTTCAGCGACTTGGCGTTGTGGAAGGGTAAGCCGGCATGGACCGCCGCGATGTGGAGGAGTCGATGGAGACCCAGCAACAGCGTCGTGGTGCCGCACGTCTTCAGGATGATCTTGTGGGGGAAGACAAACATGCTGGACTCGGACAAGAGGTAGGCGTCGACATGGTCCGAGTTGACAATGGACAGGACCTTGCAATTCACCAGGTCCAACATGCCCTCCCATTCGGTGGGGTTGACGGCTTTCAGCCCGTTTTCTTTGGCGCTGGCTGGCAGAGCCTCAGCGCTCGGCGCAAACCAGACCTCGAGCAGCTTCTCCGGACCTGAAGTTCACCAGATTGTCAGCACCGGGGCAGTTGTGGCATGGCCGGATTAATGGATGGTGCATTACTCACCCTCAAAGGCATTGCTGGAGTCTAGCTCGGCGGCGACCTCATGATTAATGGTCAAGTGAGGCGTACCCTCAGATGGCGAAAAGGTGTAGTTGGGGGGAACCTCAAGGTCAACCATCTCTCCCAGGAGTGCCGACGGCCGTACAACAGGCGAAAGACGTTCAAAAAGAGTCCGAGTTTCGTATCGTTTCCACGATCTCGGCAATTGGTCTTCCGCGGAGCACTAGCTACCACTCAAACGAACCTTGCGGTGTCCGTTTGAGAGAGTAGGCCCACAGGACTGTATCGGCTTATTAGATGCTGGCGGAGCCAGCTACAGTGGTGGTGTAAGTGATTATCAACGTCTCACGAATGGGACGTTAAGGTGGTCGCGCTGGAAGCGGAAGGAGGGAGAGCTTTGAGCCCGGGATATCGGGCTTCTGCTTTGACTTAGCCGTGGTAGGCAACGAGGCGATTACCTCCGGGTTTCGTTATGGGTGGTGGGAATAATCGAGGGCAATTGAGACACAGCGAGATGTCTCCGACACAGATGTTTATGTTCGGGGTAGCGATTGAGGGGGGCTATCGAGGCCTGGAACAATAAATTGGGTTAGCAACCAGCAAATCCGAGGTGGCAGCGATGATGTCGATGGCGTCCACATGTAATTACCTACTTTGCAGGCTTGGACAGAAACCTAAGTAGATCCTTCCGGCTCATCGAATTCTGGAGGGATCGAGGAGGAGGAAAGAAGATTCCCGGGGCAGTGCAAGAAAAAACACTGACGCAGGACCAAAGCTTGGTAAAGAGTTGAAGAGCTCTCGAGGATTAATGAAGTAGCGCGTTCATGTCAAGCACAAGAAGACGGGAGGCAGGCCAAGGGCTTGGGCGTCCGTCTGGTGGGGTCGGGAGAGACCGGATTTGCTAAACAGAGCTGATCCGGCGGTTTGTCCAACAGATAAACGAGTAGACGGGCAGTCTCTATCGTAACCGACAGGAGTATATAGGTAGGGCGAGATGGAAGTTGGTCGAATCGAGCGACGTCGTGGGAGATAACTTGCAGTCGGTGCGAGGTTTTTGAGAAAAAATTGAAGTGCACCTTCCAGTGGTTACGAAAAAAAATATTGGATTGGAGCCATAAATGACGCTGGTGTGCAGGCAAAATACCTCCTTTGCGCAAATTTAGGTACTTGGGTACACGCAAAATGCGCTAAAAGAGGGGCAATCCACAAAGTGGGCGCTAGCGTGAATGGAAGGTATGGAATACACGGGAAGGTCACAAGAGCAACACTCTTGCGCTGCAGAACCGAGAAAAAGCAACCTGAAATCCACGGATGGACCAAGGAAACAAGTGGGCGGGGCTTGTGAACCTGGAATCTTTGCCATATGCCCGGCAGCGAATATCCTCGCGGCTAATATGTAAACCTTGACCTGACGCCCATGCTATATTTCAGGAGACTGCCTACAACAGTGATCGCCCCGTGGCTATTGGAGTGTCGGCATCCATGCCGGGCTCCCTGTTGTGTAACCTTCAATATAAACTGAGGTGCCAGACGCAGAGATCTTCGCTTTGCTCCCGTGTTTGTATTGCACAGCTACGCGAGCAGAGTGGAAAGGGGGCGGGTATGGATAGTGTATGTTTTGAGAAGCCGTGCCTCATGTCCCATGTCAGGCAGATTCAATGCAAACTCATTTTCAGAGTGCAGAGCTTGTGCCATTATCCCCAAAGGTGTCGCACTCCGACGCATCCTTCAAACCGTAAGACCCTGCTGCTGTACGGCCAATATAACGTCCTCGGTGATTGTCTTGAAAAGGGGGGCGAGGGAGCAATGCCGATATTTCTCGACCAGCGACCCAGCATCCCTCGTAGCGTCGTGCCCGTTACTGGCATCCGCAGGTGTTGACATGTCCCGGCCGTTGACCTCCGTCCCGGCAGGATACTTCGGCCTCCGGCCTGTCTCGACTAGCATGACGAACTGGGGGTCGACGGGCACGCTCCCGAGAAACCTGACGGCAAAGTCGTCGGCCATGATCTTCCCCCCGCCGCTGCTGAAGATGTTGGTGCACTCGCTACAGTTGGGGCACACGAACCCGCTCATATTCTCCACGACGCCGATCACCCTCACGCCCGTCTTGGCGCAGAAGTTCAGCTCCTTCCTCACGTCGGCCGTCGCCACCGCCTGCGGGGTTGTGACCACCACTGCGCCGGCGAGCTGGTCGGGCCTCGCCGTCTTCAGCAGCGTCTCCACCAGCGATATGTGCTCGTCGCTCGTGCCCGGCGGCGTGTCGACCAGCAGGTAGTCGGCCTCGTCCCAGAGCACGTCCGACAGGAACTGCCGCACCATGGCCGTCTTCTTGGGGCCCCGCCACACCACTGCGTCGCCCCTCCGCGGCAGCAGGAAGCCCAGGCTCATGACCCGCAGCGGCCCGATGCCGTCGCCGGGGCTTCCCTCGTGCACCGTCACGGGAAGCCATCCGCCGGGCGCCTGGGTCACCTTGGCGTCCTCGATGGCGAACATGCGCGGAATCGACGGGCCCGTCAGGTCAACGTCGAGAACCCCGACCGAGTGGCCGGCTAGCGAGAGGGAGAGCGCGAGCTGGGTTGTCACCGAGGACTTTCCGACGCCGCCTTTGCCGGACAAGACCTGTGGGAGGTGCCAGCTGTGTTAACCAATACTCCTCTTGCGCCTAGGGGAGGGGGAGAGGGAGAGGGTGGATGTGGGAAATCGCAACGGCAACAGCAAGGGCGGAGGGCGACGAACCAGGACAATGTGCTTAATCTTTGCCAGCGACATGGTGCTGCTGTCTCAGGAAGGAATATAACCGTAGATCGGCAGGGTGTTTCGTTCAAGGGGGTCGGTAGAGCGCCATTATCAGAGTTCGCGATTGGAAGTCGTGGGTTTTCGCCTCTCGTCATCGGGGAAGTGTGTCGCCGGCGCTCGGCGGCTTTGTCAGCCTTGGAAAGAAACAGAAGGCTAGGTGCCCACCTAAATAATACTGGTGCCACACGGATAAGCTTATGGGATCGAAGACATGCACTTCTAATTATAATAGACGCAGCAAATTGGAGAGCAGCGATCTGAAGTATATACCACAGTACAGGATAGGCAGACATTTGTGGCCTAGAAGTGAATATGACAGCCCTGATAGGTTCTGCGCCTTCCATTACGACAGCAGCCACGACATCCCGACCACAGGGGTCTGAGCGCATACACGTAGGTACCCTCAAATAATTACAAGGGGCGAAACGGCCGAAAATCCGTCCACCATAATTAAAAACCTCCTCTCCTGAGAAGCTATTCCGCTGTTTCTCCCCCTTCTGCTACCTATTTGCTCATATACCAGGTCGCCGACTCTGACCTAGCCGGTATTTACCGCCCAGCTTCGATCTCCGCCACTGCGGCGCGCTCGCATCTGTGAGTGCATCAGTGGGCGTCGTCGATATTTCCGAGGCAATGAGCGATCCAGCGGCCAGCCCGCGCAAAACATGACAATTGCTGCAATCCAGCATGGACGATCCGTGGGGCTCGCCATGGACGACAAACGACGTCGACACGACACTGCACAAGACGCCGTCGCCAACCAAGTCCGGGCTCGAACCCCCTCCACGCGCCTTGCTCTCGAACAACTCGTCTCCCCGACTACCCACCTCCACGATCCACTCCCCATGGGCTGACGATGATGATGGATTCAAGGATTGGCCTTCTGCCAACACGTCGCTCGACGCCGCACAATCCACCTCTGCCTGGGCGGGCTGGGCCGGTGCCGAGAATACTTCCACGGAGCACCTCGACGCGAGATCTAGGCAGGGCAGCTTCAACAAAGCCAGTAGCCCGATTGCATGGCCGGGAAGCATTGCCCTGTCTCCTGGGCCAAACCAGGCGAACGGCTCCATTTTCCGACAACTCCCCTCCGATCCCTGGGCTTCCGAACTGTCCGCCGAAGACCTGCACAATGTCCAACCCCCTCCGAGTTTCATAGTCGCCGAACCCCCGGATTCTCCTGTGACTTCTGGCAAGACCGAGGAACACGCTACGACCAGAGAGTTTGAGTCGATATGGAATGTCAAAATCGATCACGCGGGTGCGCCGGGACAGGACACGGCGCAAGTGGCAGCAGCGTCAGACGCGGTTTCGTCGGACGCCCAGCAGCCACTGGCCACGGATGCCCCGGCTTCCCTCGACGACGAGCCGCCACCCGGCGTTTCTAGGATAAACATCGAAACAGAAGCTCGGAGCACCCACTCTCGTTCGTCGTCTGCATCTGGAGACACCAGCGATCACGACGCGGGACGGCAGGATTCACCCATCACGTCAGTTGACGGAGACTCGAAGTTGCGTTTGCAGGCGCCTTCGAGAACGGTCTCGGGGAAGGTTCAAGAATTGGTGGTCAAGTTCGATAGCTTGGCCAAGTCGGTTGTCGAGGAGCCAGCTCCAGCCCGGCGAGACCGTGAGGGAACACCAGCCGAGGCGGCACATGACAAAGAACAGGGTTGGGAAGATGGCGCAGATTTTGGCGATTTTGAAGATGGCGGTAATGCTCCAGCTCCGGCTCAAATATCGCGTGGCTCATCCACTGAGCGCACTCCCACGCCCGGTATTTATCATGACTCCACGGAGCAAATCGACTCGGCTGCTCCGCGAGTCTCCACCCCAACATCGCCGAGGGCTTCCTTTACCGGTACTAAGGCGCAGCAATCCGTCGCAGGATTTGGACAAGTCAAGTTCGTGGTTGACTTGAATACGGTGGACAGCCTCTTTGAAAGTGACAAGTCAGGCGACTCGGAGTTTCAAAATGCGCCAGACGTGGATGTGCCAGATCGCCCTATCAATGATAGCTTCACCGAGATCTCAGAGAGGAAGACCTGGTATCGGATCTCTCGCCAGGGTTCTTCTCGGATGCATAATGATGGGAACGACGACAATTACTGTCGCGTGTCGTGGCTAGCCTCGAGCACACGCCAGGAAACGCTGAAGATAGTGCGGCGCTGGATGGAGGAGGACTCGATTACGGGGCGAGTCACTCTAGGTGGAGGGACTGGCAAGCGCAACATGTTTGGCTGGGATTCTGCTGCCGAGCCCATCAGCTTAGACAAGGTTTTTGGAAGAACGAAGACGACCCATTCGAGGGTATCGTCTCAGCCGCAGGGGGTGGCTCCAGTCTTGTCTCTCGAGGCACCGGGCAGCCCGACCCAGCACTCGAGCATGGCTGTCCCTCGTGTGGCCTCGTTTGGCTGGAGCACAGCTTCCGCCGCGAACGAGTCGACACAGCCGGCGTCAGCGTCAGCACCGCAAGCGCCACTCCAACTTTCTAGCAAACCTGTTGTGCCTTTGGCAATCGCCGTTCCTCCTCCTCCGGCCGGCGACGATGAGGACGAATGGGGCGAGATGGTGTCGTCTCCACAGGACGAAGCTAGGCCAGCCATCTCGAATGGCTTGGGCAGTCTTGACGCTGCATTCTCTGAACCGGAACCGCTCCTGCCCGTGGCTGTGGCACCCAAACCAACGTCAACGACACTTCCTCCCACTGCCACACGGCAACCGGTCGTCCCGACCATCCCGATGGTTCCCACGAATAATGTTGCAGAACTGTCGAGCTCCTCCAGGGACAGGCCCGCAGAGAATTATTCGGCCTCGGATACATGGACTTCGGTGGATATTTCGTTCCTTGACCGACCCGCCAAGCCCACTGTTGCAACGACCACGAATCTCCCAGTTCCCGCAGCCTCCCCGCTTAAGGCATCAAGGGAGGCAACCCCACAGCAAACAGTATTGGCTCCGCCAGTTCGCAAGGAGACCACCGAGAGTGACAGCCTTGCGCGACACATCATCGACGGTCTCCCAGACGTCTCTTACATGCTCCGATGACCCACAGGATTGAGCCCGCCTCATAACTCTCTCCCTCCCCTTCCTTGGTGTGGCTGGCAATCCCATAAAGGGGTCCGACCACCAAGTACAGTACATAACTCGACTACAGTGTGCAGTTTCCGATCAATATCGGCCTCTTGGTCTCTTTCACAAACTCCGGATTTCCGGAGACAGGCTGGAGTCAGACCTTGAAAATGTATGCATATACGATGGCGTTGGGATAGGCTTAGCGGGTTGGACTTTGCTTTTTTTTGTCCAGCGTAGTTTAACCATGGCATACACGAGTGTCATGGAAAACCCAGATACGTGTTGCCTAGATACAAATTCCACTGATATATCTACTCCGCAGCGATATTTCTCGCTTTTGCTCCCGCGCACAGAATAGTTCTGAGCTCGAGTTCCAACCACCACACTCACTCAATCAACTCACTCACCCACTCAGCACGGCGGCGGGTGTGCCACGCCGTCAGCCGGGGTGGTGAAGAGCCCGACCTCGGCGGCTCTCCGCCTCACGAGGCCTGGCAGCACGTCGTCCGCGCCCCGGTTCCACTGCGGCAGCTCCTGCCGCGCCACCTCGTCCGGGTCCCCGCCTTGGTTCAGCAGCTCGACCAGCGTCGACGTCCCCGAGTTCCCGCACCCCACGTTGAAGGCCCAGCTGACCAGGGCGCCGTACTGGTTCGGGTTCAGCACCACCGAGGAGTCGATGTCGTCGGTTATGCAGCGCTGGGCGATCTGTTTGTTCACCCACGAGGTTAGGATCATGCGGTTGGGCTGGTGTTTTGCCAGTGTGGCCCGCTTACCTTCAGGTCGGATTGCAGCAGCGCCGTGCCGTCTTGCTCGGACAGCGGTATCGGGTACGGGACATCGGAGCAATTGGCATCTGCGCACAGATGGCCCCAGCCGACCGTCGGGTTGCCGTCAGGGTCGTCGTCTTTTTTTACTCTCCCGTCAGTGAATAAGTTCCCACAACGTCAAGAGACCATTCATCCATCCCACATACAGATATCCGGGAACCACCCCTCAAACGACTGCACCAGCTCCAGCGTAGCCTGGTTCACAAGCGACGCCCCGCCCTCGCACCCCGTCCCGGGCGTGCAGCACTGCACGTCAGCCGGGCCAGGACACAGGCCGGCCTCCGACGTTCCGGAGCAGCTACTCCTCGTCTGGCAGAACCCAGCCGACGACCCGTTCCCGCTCCCGTTCCCGGAGCCACTACTCGAGCATGCCCCGTAAGTGCAGCACCGCACGTTCTCCGGCCCCGGACACCCTCCCCCCGCTTCCGTCGACAACACGCCACCGCCGCACGTCGAGTCCAGCACGCACTGGCCCGGCGCGCCCCCGGCGCCCACGCAGGCCCCGAACGTGCAGCACTGGATCGTCGCGCCGCCGGCGCAGTAACCCCCGGTCGAGGTGCCCCCGGCGCAGGTGGCGCAGGTGCTGTTTGGCTGGCAGAGGCCCGTCAGGCCTGGACCGGGGATGGTGCAGGAGCCGTAGGTGCAGCACTGGGACTGGTTTGTTAGTTCGGGGGAAAAAAGGGGGCGGGGGAAAAAAGGGGGCGGGGGCGGGGCGGGGGTTCTTCGTGCCTGGTCACCGTCGTCAGGGCAGGTGCCCGGCCCGGATGCGCCGCCGGTGTCTGTGCAGGTTGACGCCGGGATGCAGAGGCCGGTTTGGCCGGTGGGCGCCGTGCACGTCGTTTCTGCGAGGGCCCTGAGGGCGAGGATGGCGAGGGTGGCTGGGAGGGACTTCATCTTGGGATGCCTGGCTGGCTCTGGCTGGCTGGACGCTGTGGATGCGGTCGTGCCCTGGCCATTATATATACGGGGATGGATTTGTTGTTGCTACGTAGATGGCCGGCTGAGGTTTAGCTGGACGATTGACACGTAGAAAATGTAACTCTCTGGTCTCTGGTGGCATCTTCCGTGCTCGGCGCGTCCATAATTAGCAAGTGCTAGGTTCGCTTGCGGGCGAGAAACGCCCCTAATCGGATTTTCCATGGTGGTTTCCATCCTGGCAGCTTGCAATGCGACTCTGCCGTGAGGACGGCTGCGAAGAAGGACCAATGGTCCCTGCAGTAAGGGCCGAAGTCTGGGAGTGAGTCGGCAAAAGTTGAGCCGCAGCTTATTTTCTTGCGCACCTCCTGCACGCTGGTCTAAAAAAAGATGGCAAAATGGTACGGAATATCTTGGCTTGGTTCATTTTAGTGTTGATCATTGATCGTCACCGCTTGGAGAGCTGCTCCGCCACATATTGTGCAGGGATCGTTCTTCTACCAAAACCACAAGTCGAAACATGACTTGGAGATAATTAGAGCACTCACTCAACCTCTCTGAGGCTATCTCCATCTTCCTGTCTTACCGCGCAGAGTTTGAAGATAGAAAATAGAAAGTGACACTTGCCGGGTCATTTGCTCAAGACATTTAATAAGTGCTGCCACGAGCCATACCCAGCGACAAGCAAAACGACTCCTGGAGTTGCCAGATGTCCAATATGACCGAGTTGAGGCAAAAATGGGTTGCTGGTGGTTTTCAAGTTGCTTGCAGCCCCTCGTACCACCATTCCCCTGAAGGTTTGCTGTTGTTTTTTGCTCTCGTCTCACTTTCCGCCGCCTGGATGTACTGTACAGAGCAAGACTGCTCGATTCCCTTACTTTGCTGATGCATCGGGCAGTCTCATACGCCTTGGGCGCACCTTAGGAAGCCGAAGGCCATGGGATTCTTGTTCCGCGGGGGCTGCCTGCTCTTGGGGACTCGACTTGCATCACATCAAATAAATGCCTAACCAAAGATGCGCACCCCTCACAAAGAAATATCAAACGGTAATGGCGTAGCTCACAAACAAGAAGCGTGAAAAATGAGCAGCACTCCACCGTCCATTGTAGTCGGAAACGAGTCCATTTTGGGGACTTCCGAGGCAACCGGCTTGTACGATAGGCACTTGGTGGCCTTCATCTAGAAAATCACTCACATAGATCCACAAGTAATTTGGTAGGTAAATGGCGCAGCGGGAGACCCCGAACGAAGCATTTCTCTCGGGAACTGAATGCGGGAAGCCAACTCGGGGACGGGGTCGCATGACGTATGGTTGCCAAAGCGCCGGCAAGCAAAACCGGCCCCGGAGACACGGCCTAATTGAGCAGCAGCTTCAGGGTTGACCACTCATGGCACTCCGGCTGAGCATCGCGGCAAGACTCTAGGCGCAGGGGTGGGGTGGCGGGTTGTATGGCACGTGACACGGCCCTCCTTCACGTCACCCGGCGTCTTAGGTTCTTTTCAATTTCACAAGGGGACCCCGCATTCCTCAGGCGCTCGGCTCTCCAACTCGGGAGGTTGCTCCCTCCATCTTCCAAGCCAAGGCGGGGCCGTGTTTAGCAGACTCGACCAGTGAGACGTTTGCGATTCGGATCTCTCGAATCTTATTCGATCCGCTCTCAAATGCCGAAGCTTCCCGCCTCCCACATCCGATAGAAGTAGAGCTCTTGGGTGCGCCTGACCTTGTAGAGGGGACTCCAACGGTCACTCTCGCCCCTCGTCCGGCGCCTCCGTGATAAAACGATTGCATCTGCCCTTCCTCTGTGCTACAAATATGCACATGCCGTCTGACACAGAACAACTCCGCACGATTCCATTCCCCCGTAGTCCAGCGCTGCCACATCAGACATGGCGTTAACCAGTCTCGTGCTCTCGCCATGGGCACCAGTCGTCCTTCTGGTCGGCGTGGTTGCTACCTACCTTTACTCTTTCTTCGTGACATACCGGCCTCTGCGACATATCCCAGCACCATTTCCCGCCCAATTTTCGGACCTGTGGTTGCTATCCGTCGTCAGGAGAGGCAATAGGTTCGAGGTCGTGGACAAGCTCCACAAGAAGCTGGGGCCCGTTGTTCGGATCCAGCCCAATCATGTCAGCATCGCCGACGATGCAGCAATCCAGGTCGTCTATGGCCATGGAAATGGCTTGCTGAAATCGTAAGCAAAAAAAAAAAAACCACAAAACTTCTCGTCCTGGACCAGGAGACCGGGAGCTCACTCGTGCATAGGTCATTCTACGACGCCTTTGTAAGCATCAGGAGGGGCCTTTTCAACACCAGAGACAGGGCCGAGCACAGCCGGAAGAGGAAGATTGTCTCGCACACCTTCTCGGCCAAGTCAATCAGCCAGTTTGAGCCGTACATGCACACCAACCTAGAACTTTTCGTCAAGAAATGGGATCACCTCATCAGCACATCGCACAATCCAGACGGCGCTGCCCACCTCGACTGTCTCGAATGGTTCAACTTCCTTGCCTTCGACATCATCGGCGACCTCGCCTTCGGAGCCCCGTTCGGCATGCTCGCGTCTGGGGCCGACATCGCTGAAATCCGGGCGTCGCCGACGAGCCCGCCCATTTACGCGGCGGCCATCGAGATTCTTAACCGACGCGGCGAGGTTTCGGCTACGCTGGGAATCATGCCCGAGCTGAAGAAGTATGCAAAGTGGCTTCCCGACCCCTTCTTCTCCAAAGGCCTGGGCGCAGTGGAGAACCTAGCCGGTATCGCCATCGCCCGCGTGAAGGCCCGCCTGGCGAACCCGCCCGACAGCAACAGGAAGGATCTGCTTGCACAGCTGATGCAGGGACGCGACGACAAGGGGGAGCTGTTGGGCCGCGAGGAGCTCACGGCGGAGGCGCTGACCCAGTTGATCGCTGGCAGCGACACCACTTCGAACTCGTCGTGCGCTCTCCTGTACCACGTCGCCCGCACTCCTGGCGTTATCGAGAAGCTTCAGGCCGAGCTCGACGCCGCAATCCCCGACCACGTCGACGTCGCAACGTTCGAGATGGTCAAGGATCTGCCGTACCTCCAGGCCGTCATCAACGAGGCGCTCCGCTACCACTCCACGTCAGGTATCGGGCTGCCCCGGCAGATCCCGTGGGACTCGCAGGGAATCCACCTGAACGGCCATTACTTCCCGCCCGGAACGGTGCTCAGCGTACCGACCTACTCGATCCACCACTCGACCGAGATCTGGGGGCCGGACGCCGACGAGTTCCGGCCGGAGCGGTGGGAGTCGTTGACACCGCGACAGAAGAACGCCTTCATTCCGTTCAGCCACGGGCCCCGTGCGTGCGTGGGCCGCAACGTGGCCGAGATGGAGCTGAAGCTGATTGTCAGTTGCTGGGCTAGGCGGTATGACGTCTTCCTCAGGCAAGACCACATGGACACGAGCGAGGGATTCCTCAGGAAACCCCTGGGTCTCGAGATAGGTGTCAAGAGGCGATCGCCAAAGGTGTAATCTAGGGGGATTGCTTGCAAATAAAGCAAAGCCAGAATGGAATCGAGTCAGGGCCACCAGTGGGAATCAGGACCCAAGTCTCTTTCAGATGACGACCCTTGTCGCACCAAGCAGGCGACTTTGAGTGAAGATGAAGAGGTGTTCTGCCTGGAGCTGGATATTGCGGAGATGCGTTTGTCTGGCCATTGGGACAGTAACTAGGTAGGTAGGTACCTACCAGCAGGCAGGCATGTACTGGTAGATGAATGCGAAGAGCTTGAGCCGTTAATGCATGATGATTCTTACATTTCGATGGGATAAAGCACGTGGACTTGCAACTCATTCACTCAGCACCGAAACAGGCAGCCACGGCCCCACTTTGAAGAACGAACGCCATTCACAACCCGGATTGGTCCGTGCTTTATGCTCCATATCGTCCAACCTTACCAACGTACACAATTCCTATATAAACAAGTAACAATCCCACAGATCTCATCTCATAGGGACCAGATGCCTGACATGGTAGACAGTGACTGATCTGATCATATCCTTCTATTCTTTCTTTCCTTCATCATTCTTACTTGATTACGTGAACTACCCGCGTCGTAACTACTTCTTACCTTGTACATCCTTCCTCTCTACTACCCTCCTCCTTCCTCCCTACCTTATTTCCCCAACCTACATACCTAGGTACCTTTCATTACACACACTCTCTCTACTAATCCTTCCTTCCAAACTGCGCCAGCCGGAACGACAACCAGAATGGATTCGCAGGCGGCAAGTTACCTGGCTCAGATGCCCACCGAAGTTCTCCTCCGCATCACCTACTTCCTCCCGACACCCGACCTCAGCTCTGTCCGCCTCACCTGCAAAATGATAGAGGAGTCGCTCTTCGTCTTCTTCACACATGAATTTTTCCGAAAAAAGCAGTTCATGCTCTCCGGACCCAGTCTCCAGGCTCTCATCGGCATTTCAGCCCATCAGACCCTGTCCCCGTATCTGAGGCATGTCATCATTGCCACGGACCACTATGCCAACCCTTATGCCGGTTTTGGTCCCTCGGAGAAGTCTGAGCGGCTCCACTATCGCCTGGGGCTGGCCGACCAGCTCAGCCTCACCAACACCGGCCATGACCGGGCAATGCTGGCCCAGGCCTTCCGCAACCTCCCCAACCTCGAGACGGTCGACATTCGGGATTTCAACGGCCGACTGCGCACCCGTGACGGTCTGAACGCTGCTTGGACCAGCTATGGCGCCCCCACAGCCCGTCGTGCTACGCGTGGGCGCATGACCATGGTCCACCACGCTCGCAAGGACTACCTCACCCACATATTCACCACGGTCCTTACTGCTCTCGCTGACGCGGGCGCCCATCCGCCGAACCTGGAGGTTGTGGCCCGTGACCTTCAGTGGGGCGTATACGACGTTGCGTTCTGCATCCCGCCTTGGTTGAAACCCTCGCTCACCCCTGTCCTCCACAGTCTGAAGAAGCTTCACCTTGTTCTGGACTTCCACAAGCTTGCCAACGGCGAGGCCAGCGAGATGGGCCCTTTCTTTCTCCAAGACTTTCTGTCTTACACTCCCAACCTCACCTGGCTTCGGCTCAACTTCAACAACTCGCCGTATCGGTTCGTGAACCGACTGTTGTCGTGGCTGGCCAAGCCCGTCCCAGATGAAGCGTCGCCGGAGGACACCCTTGAGGACCCCGACTCGGTGTCGCTCCCAGCTCTTGAGAAGCTCGATCTCGGCGGCCTCCAGATCAATGCCGAAACTCTGGTGGGCCTGGTCGCCAAATTCACGACGTTGAGGGGGTTGAGCCTTGTCAGGACCATTTTGGTGGATCTGAGGTTCACGATCCAGCACAAAGTCAACCTATGGGCCATGTTCTTCAAATGGCTTGCGGAGAAGGGGAAACTGCACGACTTGTATCTCAGAGAAGCCCAGCAAATGCGCCCAGGCACAGCCGACCTGTCTTCGGTCTTTCCCGACCCCGTTTTCTTCCGCGATGGCCCGGGACCTGCCAGGGGCAGAGTCATGCAGTATTCCGGGAACTACATGGCCGATTTCTTGGAGAAAAAGGCAAAGGAGATCGAAGTCATCTGGCCCAGAGTTCAGACGGACGACAGCTCAGATCATGACGACGAGGACGGTACGTGAACTACGTGAACTCCACTGCGTCACCGTACCTGATGGCTCACGACCCGAGAGCTGACCCTGATTAGACTCCGTGATGATCAGCGACGAGGATGAGTGATGGCTGGTGTTGAGATTTGTCGTGGTTGTGACAAGGCTGCTTAAGAGCATGCCTCGTTGCGTTGCTGAACACGGGGACTGAGGAGGGCCGCTATTCTGCGAATACACCGCTACGATGACGTGATATTGCACAGGGATGCTATCATTTGCGCTTTCGAGGTGCGGAGACGGGGTGTTTTGACAGCTAGTGCTTGGAGGTTCCTTTCAAGGGCTTGTCTACCTACCTATCTAGGGCCCGTTGGACCTCCCTGCCAACAATTCACGATATGGCGAGCATTACGTTCGTGATTGTAGGAAACGCCTTTCAGATAGGCATTTCTTCCTCTATCTAGCCTACGCTACCTACATACGTAGCTAGATAAGGTACCGGTTACACCACTCCAACAGGGGCCCTGACCCCGAACTTTGGGTTCCCCGCATCGTCACAATGTGGGGCCCGGCCCGCCGAGAGTTGCGGCCCAACAGCAGCGATAATTGTCCCGATACCAGCCGCATCTCACAATATTGTGCCATATGCTTGCTCCGCCACGTAGATTAGCAAGACGGCTTGTCAGGAACATAGGTCGGTATTCAAATTTAGACAGCCCAAACCTATCCTCATTTCCCAAAAATGGATAATGGAGACACACACTCCCGTCACCAGAGATGAACCTCGAGCACTACATACAGAGGAACGTGGGCATCTAGATTGGATTCCTGAGGATTGCGGGCACGGATTCTATTGGCTATAGATCCCCTTGATAAGGCACCAAGCAACAGCACAAGTCGCGATGTCTCCAATCAGACTCCCGGTTGGCAGCACAAGGCTTCTTAGCTTTTTGCTCGTGCTTCGAAACGGGTTCCGTGACCGCTCTTTGCTCCCGCTGGCAAACCTGTCAAAATGTCGCACTCTAGGTACCCGGATGGGCAGGGGGAGACCCGCCCCTTTATCTCTGCGACAGTGCACCACCGCTGGGATCGATTGGGATGTTACATTGCCGTCCCCGAGCCGCGCCGATTTCGCAATGCGGTATGACAGGAGAGGGAGTTGGCTTCCCAGCAGAATCTTCCCCGGCCCTCCCCACTGAGAATCAGGTCTCGTGCTAGTTCCTCATTCCAACAGCACCTCGAGGAAACACCTGCAGCCGTTTCAATTCCCGATGGCCGAGCCAACAAACACGCCGATGCTCCCGAGCACTCCGGTGCCAGGCGGCACTCCTCGATCCGGCTCGCCATCACCTGCGATTCCCAGCCTGACCCCAGACGGGTCCACAGTGACCCTCCCAGTCCGATCGCGGCGGCCGGCACCGGCAGAGGGGCGGCCCGTGGTGCTCCACATCGGCGACCCCGTCAAGTACAACCCGGAGACGTACGCGGCGTTCAGCGCCGCGTTCGAGGTCGTCCGCCCCGCCGCGGCGGAGCGCGAGAGGGGCGAGTTCGCGCGCGCGCTGCGCGAGCGCCGGTGGGGGGACTTCCACGCCATCTTCCGGCCCTTCTGGGGCACCGGCGGCGAGATGGGCCGCTGGGACGCAGAGCTGATCGACCTGCTGCCGGGGTCGGTCCGGGTGTTTGCCAGCGCCGGCGCGGGGTTCGATTGGGCGGATACGGAGCTCCTGGGGGAGAAGGGTAAGGTTGACGGGGGGGAAGCGAAGGAAGAAACGGACAGGACAGCTGATATCCGTGCTTTCACAGGCATTCTATACTGCAACTCCGGTCTCGCGGCTGCCGAGGCCGTGGCCGACTTCGCCGTGGCCATGATCATCTCCACCTTCCGCCACCTGCCCTGGTGCATGGGCGCCGCCACCGTGCCACCGAACCCGACCTCCTCGTCTTCGAACGACGCCGACGACGCCGACGCACAGGCGCAACAGCACCGCATCTTCCAAGCCTGCCACGCCCAGGCGACGGCCGCGTCGCACAACCTCCGCGGCCACAGCCTCGGCCTCGTGGGCCTGGGCAACATCGGCATCCACATCGCCGCCAAGCTCGGCTGCCCGGCCTTCGGCATGCGCGTCCGCTACTTCGACGTCGCCGGCCGCCGCCCCGCCGCCGTCGAGGCCGAGCTGCGAGCCACCTTCCACGACTCGTTGGAGTCGCTCCTCGGAGCCAGCGACTGCGTCGTCCTCTGCACGCCCGCCCTGCCCGGCGGGGAGGCCCTCGTCACCGCGGAGGTGCTGGCCATGTTTCGCCCGGGAGCTAGGTTCGTCAATGTGGCGAGGGGGTCGCTTGTCGACGAGGAGGCCCTGGCGGATGCGCTCGAGTCTGGGAGGATTGCTGCTGCAGCGCTGGATGTGCATGCGCGCGAGCCGAGGGTTAACCCGAGGCTGGTGCGGTTGGCCGGGCTCGGGGCCGGGACGGCGCCGGGGAGGGTCATGCTTACGTGCCATAATGCTGGGGGGACGGTGGAGACGCATGTTGGGTTTGAGGAGCTGAGTATGCGGAATATTATGGCTGTGTTGGAGGGTGGGGAGGCGATCACGCCGGTGAATGCGCATTTGGTGAAGAGGAAGGGGTAAAAGGGGTTGGTCGTCCCGGTTCTTTTTCTTTTGGGGGTTTAGACTGCCTAGATCTTACACATATATAGCAGGTACCGTGGGAAGCGTGGCTTGGGGCCTAGCGGGTGCTAGCCCTGGAGATAGAGGTGGAAGAGTTAGACGGCTCCTGTTCCCACTAACAGTCACGGTTGTCCTATACCTATATTTCGCCATGAATCCGGTGGTTTTCAGTAGTTGCGAATCTTGCGTCGCGCATGTTGACGGGGTAACCAATATGCAATACCTTCTCTTCCTTGAGCCAGTTGCGAGATATTCCCCGGACCTTGACCAACTTCATGCCTTACCCGCGCCGCCTGTCCATCCGGTTTTTATTTTACAGTGTTCCTGCGCCAGGAAAAAAATGTACAGAGAATCCCCAAAGCCATCCCGCACCACATCATCGACCCGCCCCCATCTCCACCGGATTAGCCTGATGGCCCGACGGTACCGCCCCTGAATCCAGCTCGTTGACAGCCACGTACCCGCCACCGTCGAGCGGCGGATCCGGGCTGCCTGCCGGCTTTCCAACCGGATATCCGTACACCGGCGGCGGAGAAGGTGTGGGCTCCTGCGAGAAGAGGCTGGCGTACCGGTGGCGATCGCCGCCCGGGTACGGAGACGTCGGCGGGAACGTCGTTGCACCGCCGCCGCCGCCGCCGCCGGGCTGGCTCATCGGCGACGGCTGCTGGTACGCCTGGTACGCCGGGAGGAGCGGGCCGCCAGATCCCGGGGAGGTGTTGTCGCTCGGCGGGACGGGGTTGTATGCCTGGTTGCCGCGGCCGGAGGACCTTCGACGGGCCTTGGTGCGGATCACGAGCCATGCAATGACGCCGGCGATGAGCGCGAGGCCTGAGACGCCGCCGATCACGCCGCCCACGATGGCGCCGATGTTGGTGCTGCCCGACCCGGAGTCACCGTCGTCGTCGTCGTCGTCGTCGTTTCCGCCTGAGGGGTCTGTCGGGGTGGGCGATGCTGTTTTGCTCGACGTCGGGTGGCTGGTTGAGGAGCGACTGGCGTCAATGACGAACTGAGGCTTGTCGATCATCGAGATGATGGTCGGAGACGCGAAGCATCGGTACATGGATCGCTGGGTCTTGCCGGGCCACAGATACGTGCCGCAGGCGCCATGGGCGGACGAGTCGCTGGGACGGAGTACCCGGGTTAGCAGCCTTTCACTTCCCCGGGGTTCGAGGCGGTGCTTACCAACAGCCCGTCTTGGTCCCAATGGTGGCACAGGCCCCTTGCTTGTAGGCTTGATAATCGAGACAGACAGTGAAGAACGGCGTGTACGCTCCGGATCCGCAGCCGACGACGTGTTGGCTGTCGGTCGCGCATTTCGAGCCCGCCGTGCAGGTAAAGGCAGAAGCTGGCAGTCACGTTAGAACAAGCTCGTCCCGGGTCGCAGGTGCGAAGCGCAAGAGTTAATTATTGGACGAGCAATGGCGTCTTACAAGAAGTGCCGGAGAACCAGCCACAGGTGGTATCGTCCAACCAGGTATTCGACGTCGCCCGCCTCTGTCGAAACAGCTCCAGCGCGGCGTCCGCCCCCGATATGGAACCCGGCGCTGGAGTGGGCTTCGGTGTCCAGCCATCAGCCATGTCGACCGCCGCCGCCCCCGTTTCCCTCGGGGTCTGCGAACCCCTCCCGACGAGATCTTGGTCCCCTGTCCACCTGAGCCATGTTGCGTCGACGAGGCAGCCCGAGGCCGCTAGCAGCATTATTGACGGGCGCATTGAAGGGGGGGCCCGATATTATGAACCAAGCAATAATCGGGAGGAATGTAGATCGGAGGCGGGAAGGAAAGGGAGAGTGAGACAGTAAGAGTCAAGGGAGAACGAGAAGATGGATGCGATTGGAACCGCGCCAATTATTAGGGATGCTTGATGGAGAGCATCAAGGGAGAGTACGAAGTAGGTAAGTACAGATATGTACGACTTACATTAGGGCGGCCAACCCGACGGCTGTGATGTGGGGAGCGCGTTCCGCGAGCAGGGAGCACGGCGGAATGTCAGATTTGCTTACTTGCTCCTCCAGTTTCTCGCCCATTCCGGTCAACGCCGTCGCAGGATCTGGAACCCTTCCAAAGAACCCAGCACTGAGAGACCCATCGCCGAACTGAGTCCCTCTGGCCTCTCCTGTAGACAAACAAGCACAAAAGTTGCGCAAAGTGTCGGGCACTGCCATCCTCAGCCCCGGAAAAGCAGAGCCACAAATAGAACTAGCAGACAACAAGAAACGCTGCTAATCGTCAGACGAATCCCTGCACAGGGCGCAGTCCTGGTTGGGGCTGGAGGGCAAGAGGAGAAAGATCGCAGATGGTGATCAGCAGTTCACTAACCTTCAGTGGGCTAACCACGCTGGGCAGGTGGGTATAGGCGGACACCTAGTAGGTGCGCTAAAACAATCACGTGATACTACGGTCACCCAAGAGAGCCCCCACGAACCTCAATGCCGGATCAACCTCCCGTAAAACAGGTACGCAGATCGATGTACAGTAACCATCTGTGCCTCATCGCGTGGCACGGCCCGTCGTGGCATGCCAACTTAATACTCAGTGTAACCCGATCTGCGCCTTGGGATTCTCGCCGATGTGCCGACTGGGTGGGTTAGGTGTCCCGGGGTGTGTCGCGAGATCCGATCCAACATGTCCTATCTATAGCGCCATACAGTATCTCAGACTCTCTCGTGAATCCCTTTCTGCTTGGCTCATTCTCGAGAAATGGCGCCGGCTTCTCAAGATTTGACGCTTGACTGTCCCCGCCTACGCTTGTTCATCCCTTCGTCCGGGACTTCCCTTTAGATATCGCGTTCATCCAAGCGAGCTGAAAGCAGTTTTTGCTTCTCTCTAGTCTCTCCTGTGTTTTTTTTTTCTCGTCTCCTTTCCGTGCTCGACGGAGAATATGGCTGGTCCAACGCAGGGAAGTCCCGCGACGCGAATAATTCCACGCCACTCATACTTTTTCTTGTTTCTGTTGCTCGTTGCTACATGGACTCTCGCCTCCTTCTTCTCAAGGAGTTATGTTGCCGCTTCGGTGGTCCAGAATGTCCGTCTTCCTCATCCTCGTTTACAGCGGGATACTGACTTGTTCCAGGATGCTTCTCAATCCCAAATCCCACCGATGCCCGAGACAGAGCAGCCGGATCAGCGAAGCAAACCCCAAAATTCTCCAATGCCTAACAGCCACTTGTACGCGCCTGGTTCTTTGCCGAGTAATGCCCGTCGGTTAGCAGTTATCATCGAGACAAATATCACGTCGAGGCTCATGCCCATCATGCTCCATTTTGCCAACGTTCTGGGGCCGACATGGACGGTTGTTCTGTTTACGCTAGAGGAAAATTGGGTCATGCCTTCTTCTGCCCTATTTCTCCGAGCAGCAGCAGAGCGCAGAGTCGAGACACGCTTTCTGCCACCTGGAACCGACTTGAGCAGCAGTCCTTTGGTCTCGCTATTCCTGACAAAGCCCTGGCTGTGGGAGCAGGTAGAATGGGCAGATCGGATCTTGTTATTCCAGCTAGACAGCATTATCTGCTCGAGTGCTGCAGTAACAGTGGATGACTTTGCCAGATACGACTTCATCGGAGCACCGATCGATCCTCAATACGGCGAGGGATATAACGGGGGACTGTCTTTGAGGAATCCTAGGCTATTCCTGCAGATCACCAAGGAGGCAGATTTTGAGACAAGCCCCTTCGACTACGAAGACAGCTGGTTCTACGCGCAGGCAAAGGCACGGGCGGGGGTGCTTCTTCCCACGGAAGATGTTGCCAAGACCTTCTCAGTCGAAACCATCTACACCGAGAAACCCCTCGGATATCATCAGCCCAGTCGATGGCAAGCTCATAAGATGGCCGAGATTGAAGAGTGGTGTCCAGAGGTGAAGATGCTTATCGGCCGTCGTGCTACTTAAGAAGCCACAGGGCTGGTAAAGAATCAGCCCAGTTGGAAATCGGGGATCCTTCCAAGTGTTCTCATTCAGTCTTCCAGGAACACCGACGGCACCTGACATAGGTTCTAGCCATCCTGTAGCTAGGTAGTTAGTAAGCCACCATGGTTGTATCTGGGGAACGAGACAATAACTACTGCGTAATTAATACTTTACGTGAGTTTGACTTTTCAGGCGTTCACATTGCTCAAGGTGCTAGAATAGCTCTGAGCGCAAAATGAAAAGAGAACATTTTATAAAAGGGGGTAAAAAGGGGGCGGAGGTTGCGAAGGGGGAAAAAAAAATTAGAAGTACTATGGTCAATAAGAGGCTTGAACTCTTGACCTTGGCATTGAACAGTTTCCTATTAGTGCCACGCGCTAACCAACTGCGCCAATCGACCATTCGTGGCTGATTATGCCCTAATCTGCATTATATACCTGCCAAATTCTGGGCGAATTGCCTACCACCACCGCTAGTTCGTAGCGCAAGTCCTCTGTAGCGAGTTGGTTGTCAGAAGCATGGTGTTGTGCAGCTGCCATGGCTCTTGATTCGGCGTTGATGTTCACTGGGTTTCTCAGTCGGCATTGGTTCCTCCGGGCCTCCCCCTCTAGCCACAAATGGTCACGACACTTGATGTCAAGTCACGGGAGCTCTTCACATATGCTCGCTCTGCTTCAGGTCGAGACAACTTTTGAGGAAATGTTGAAATTCAGAAAACGTTGGCCAACTAATTAATCAGCTATCTGTCACTGGCTCTGAAACCCCTGAGCTGAAGTGTCACAAACATAAAAATCCAGTCGGGGCCTAATCATCCTGACGCTGTGTACCGTCACAGCAATGCCAGTCGCAGAATCGGGAAATCACTTGTGCAACAAGGCGCTTCGTTGCATTACTCTGCTAGTTAGGAAGCGGGCCTAGAAGCTCCCGGGTCGAGCGAGCATCTGACGTGTTCCCAATCGCAACTCTTGCCGACGACTCGTGCCGGGCAACGGAGGGTTTCTCCCGGAGTGTGTTATTGGTTTTGGGGTGTCAATCTCGGCCCATCACCGGATGAGGGCCCGAGTGGCATCGACACAGCATCAAGGCACAGTGTGAAATACTATAGCGTTTTCGAAGGGATCTTTATTTAAGGGTCCGCGGTCTATCCCGTCGACGATCCTCGATTCTCTTCCTCTTTTCTGCTTCAGCTAACACACGTCCTTTTTGTGTGTGACAGCATAGCCATTCTGCTCCATACATTCTGATCCTTACAAAGTGGCCTGATTCTTGCAGCCTTCTTGTGGCCTTCGTGCGGCCCTTCCTCGTGCTCCTCCTCGAACTCCCTTCTCTAACTCCGCAAGTCGATCATCCAGTAGGACAGTTGCCGACTTGACCGCTTGTTGGGCTGCCTCGTCTCAAGAACGCGGGCCATTCGCTGTCGGCCAAATCAAACCATCGAATTGTCGCCAAGATTGTAATTTACTGTTCATGGGGGTGGTGGTCTCAGCAGCGATAAGCAGGCTAACTCAGCAGGGAACAGATCTGCTGATGCTGAATCTACAGAAGTAGAATGCTCTCCCACACAAACTCTCAGCCTGAAGGTCTGTGAAGCCTAAAGAACACGTTGACCCCTGATTCTCGAATCAAAGAAGCATCGGCCATCCCTGAGCCCCAAGACCATTCGCTCCAGGGGCCGTTGGTGCCGTCGCACAAAGCCTCGCACAGCCGAAAATCGCGCAATTTGCCATTGGAGTCTGCCATATGTTTCACAACCGGTTTCCTGGCCTTCACCTCTCCTATTTTCTGATTGGCACCACGACTCCCTGGCCAGGTGTTGGGCTCCAGCCTTTGATGCACGCACCATTGGCCGGTGTGGAAGACATGGACGCAACGAGGAAACCCGAATACCGGTCAAGTTGGGTTTATTCGGTGCTTACACAAGCCGGAGAGCCGCCTGAAAGCGAACGAGTAGGGGACGGCGACCCTTGATCCCACATCCCACCCCTCTGGGTGGCCCGTTTTCGTTTCCACAGGCCAGAAGGCTTGGCTGGTTTCCCCGCAAGGTCACCTGCAATGTCACTGGACGGTTTTCTCGTCACCGGTCAAGCAGGGTCCTTGGGCCGCCTTAGCCGCGGAATATCGCTCGCTGTTCATCCCCGAGCCGCCTCCGCAAAGGGAGGCGCTCAATGGGTTTCCAATCCTTACCGGACAGGGCAGAATTACTCCTTCTTCCCGTCTCCCCCCCAAACGGATACCTGCTTCACAGCGCACTGGATGTGGGCAATGTGACCCCCCTTGTCCATGACGTCTGTTACCTCGTTGTCACTCAGGGGAGGGGACTTTGCGGCATGAAGATGTGGCATACCTCCACAGCGACGTTCAGACGGCGTTGCCGAGCTGAATACCAGTTCGACATGTGTGGGATGATAAGCCACTCAGGGGTGAGCCAGATAATCATGCTGCTTGACAACTCTCGCCGACTGGGGGCCACATGGGATAATCTAGGTTCCCGGCACCTTCGAAGTATGGGCGTTGGGCGGCAGAAGTGGCATCATGGGAGTCGAGTTGCGGGAGCCCAACCTGAAGAGTTGTGGGCTATTTATTTCGCGGCGTCCTTGGGCAGGCCGATGACCATCAATCCTCCCCGTCACCAAGCACACAAAAATACACGAGGCTGCTCGAGATTACCCTGAAAACACCAACAGGCGAGGAACAAGTCCAAGACCATGTCTTCTTTCCGCGAATCGCAGACTTCAGCGTCCTCAGTAAGGGCCCTTTAACTCGGTGTGTGCTGCGCTCTTCGGGCTGATGATAGAAGTCGTCTAAGGGGAAACAGCACCGCAAGAAACACGAGGACAAGAACGACAAACATCACAAGCACGACAGGTACCAGAAGAGCGACAAGCAGGTCCACACCCACGCCCAGGCCACCAAGTCGGAGAAGACGGGCACAACCTCGTCGTCATCCGACAATGTCGACTTCCTCTTCGTGGTCAACGAGCTGAGGACACACGACACGGGTGACGGCCTGGAACGAGACCTGTGGAACGATGTCATCCCATTCTCCAGCCCGAACGACTACGCCGAGGAGGCACCCGGCCGCGTCTTCCGCTACCGCAACGGCGAGGTCACGGACGTCGGGCAGGATTACCTGTGGATACGGCCGGGCCGAGGGCAGGAGGGCTGCATCTGGAAATGGGACGCCCTCGACCAGAGCTCCCAGCCAATGGACGTCTACAAGACCTACTCGGTGTTTCGGTGCTGGCGATTCAACCCCATCATCTGGACCGGCTCCGACGTCAGCGTCCCCAGCACGGAGCGGCCCGGCGCCCCGGGGGCCCAGTTCTTCAGCCTCCACTTCCGCTCGCCGCCGGGCGGCGTCAGCGAGATCTGGCCCTCCGCGGGGCCGAACGAAGCCGTGCAGTCGCCGAGCGTCAGCGAGATCTGGCCCCCCGCGTTCCGCTATGTCGCGGGCCGTGACCCTTCCTGGATGCCGTCGTTGGTTCCGCAGCAGTACAGCAACCCGTTCGCCGACGCGCCCCGATCGCAGGGCCTGCGCGGCGAGCTCCCTGTCATCTTGGGCATGATGGCCCTTGCGCAGAGCCAGTCACTCTTTTACCCGCCCACCCAGTGGCGGAAGAGGCAGTGGCACCGCGCGCCCCAGACTGGTGAAGAAGGTAAGTAAGGTTTTACCCCCTGCACAGGGTGAGCGGGATGGATCAGAGGCGGCTCGAAAAGCCGAATTCTCACATTTTCAATCGCAGACCTCAACCCCGGGCCGGACGAGGCGCCGCGGGGCGTTCTCGTCCAGATCTGCTTGGATCCTCAGGGCGGAGAGGGCTCCACAGCGGCCGACTTACACAAGTTTGAGTGGTATACTAATGTTGTCAAGGACGCACCCAGGCAATCTAGGTAGTCTCTCTCTCACTCTCTCCCAATACCTCTCTTTCTCCTTTCCTCTTTCTCTTTCACATGGCCAGATGACGACACTCTGCCTTGCCTTTTGTATCTTCTTCTTTCCATCTCGCTTCCTTCCGCTTCCCCCCTCCGCCGTCTACTTCGTCTCTCGTTTTATTATTTTCTTTGAAGAGCCAGAACGAAGGAATCGAAGCTCCACGGTCTCACGTCTCTGCCTGCTCAAGACTGACTGGCTTGCAAGCTTGGATTTTTTGGTTGTCTCCTTTCAACCCCCAGCTCACAACCCCCAAACCATAGGTCAGTTGATGCTTTTGCATTTCACTTCTCATGCTCTTGCAATCAATGCATATCTAGAGGTCTCGTACTCATGTGTTGTGTGTCGTGTGTCTGGCCTAAGCAAGTAACGAACCAATCAATCAGTCGAGTCACTTGAAATATTCACCAGGCCCTCCGAGGTGACATGTTGAACGGCGCCGAACTCCAGTTTTGATTGACTCTTTGCTCTTGTGGGAGGTACTTGTAATTCTACCTGAACTTCAACCAGGGCCCCCCTGTTCTGATGTACTAGCTCTTAAACAACTAGATCCCCCACTCCATCGCAAGGACCTCACTCATATGGTGGCAAGGTTGCTTCAACTTTTTGTCTCTTCGCCCGTGTGGAATGTGACTTGGCTGGCGCCCTTCCCCCTTGGAAAAAAAAAAAAAAACACTTCTTGTGGTATCTGGGCCACATCCACAGTGCTCCCTCATACGGAATCTGGCAACCTAACAGCAATGTCGCCTGACTGGGTGATGTAACGAACCCATGGTAGTGACGGATATTGCAACTGGAACGGGAGGGAGTCAGTAAAGAGTCAGGAGGCGAGGAGAGAAGACTTCTATAGGGGGGAATAGAGAATGGACCAAAACATACCTTCGGTTCCGTGATCTTCAGGTACCTCACCTGGATGCCGCTCGTGGTAAAGTAGGGGATCTCGAACTTGACCTGGATGGGCCTCTTCGCGCCCTTCGCGCCGACGCCGCCCATGCTTCCGCCGAAGCCGCCGGTCATGCCGCCGCCGCGCTCGTCGTCGCCGCTGACGCTGGGCAGGCCCAGCTCAGCGCGCATGAGGAACTCCTTGCCGCCGCCGAACTGCTTGATCTTCCAGACGATGGCGCTGCGCTCGGGGGCGTAGTGGACGCTGCCGATGCCGGTGCGGAAGCGCGGCGAGTCGGCGTCCTCGGGGACGGGCACGACGATCTCGACGTTGTTGGCCGTGCTGCGCCGCTTGAACTGGGCCTTGGCCTTGAGCATGTACTCGATGCGCGTGCCGCTGTGCGACTCGACGATGCACTCGACCCAGATGAGCGGCTTCACCTGCGTGTTGAGACGGTACGACATGAGCTCGAACTCGCCGTCGGGCGGGATGAAGGAGATGGTGCGGTCATTCTCGAACCGCGACAGCCGCACGCACTGGTGGAACTTGACGTCCTCCATCTCGATGGCCTTGCCGCGCGTCGTGCGGCCCGTCGACTCGAACATGACCTTGTCGTTGAGCCCCAGCCGCAGCTCCGGCATGCCCGAGAGGTAGCACTTCATCTTGATGGCGCCCAGGATCTCGGACCGCAGGACGTTGCCCTTGGACGAGACGAGCAGGTTGAGCGACTCGACCACGTCGAGGAACACCTCGTTCTTGCGGTACCGGATGCCCTCGGACCGCCACGACACGGCGTTGGTGACGGCGATGGGCGGCCGCGCCTGGATCTCCAGCTTGTGCGACTCCTGCGTGATGTACTCCTGTAGGATCTTGGACTCGGTCGTCTGCGGGTAGCCAAAGTCCATCATCTCGTCGAGGAGCTCGTAGATGATGACAAAGTTGTCGCGGATCGACTCCTCCTCGAGCGCCTTGAAGTATTCCGTGAACACCTCGACAATCTTGTGGAGGAAGAGAAGGATCTCGGCGGCGTTGGTGTTGCGCTTCGTGAGTGCGAGCAGGTAGAGGTTGTTGTGCCGGATGTAGAGGTACTGTATGCCAATAGCTAGTTAGAGAGGCCACAGGACAAGAGGGAGGGATCCTAGTTCATACATTAATGCCTTCGTGGGAGAAGCAGGGAGGCACTGCTGAGGATTCCTCCTCGGCATCGCTGAGCAATATCGGGAACTGCTCGACAGCAGACATGGGAATGTCCCCGCGGTAATTCCGGGCAAGCAGGGTCTGGGCAGCATGGCGTCAGCAATGGAAACAGGGGACGTCGAGAAGGAAGCTACCGGACCTTGCCCTTGAGATCTAGGAAGAAGACGGCGGATGCCATGGCGAAGATCCGCGTCGGGTGTCAGGGGGGGAGGCACGGAGGAGGGGCAAGTGACGGCACCGGGGCCAGGACGAGAGAAGGGCCGCCCTTTGAGGCCTATGACATGCGGGTTCGAGGGTGAGCGAACAAGCTGTGGGATTCGTCGGAGAGGCGTGTAGAATATGAGGCGCGCGTGTAAGCTACGCCTTTGGGTTTCTTGAATACGTGGGCTCGATCTTCACAGTCTCACCGCACGCACACCCGCATCGCACATTCATTGATGCCACCACCATTTGGAGGTGCGCACAGACCACTCGCTTATACCTGAGGCTCCAGTCGCGCTAGAGGTCGTGGACCCGCAATTGGATCCCATTCCCGGGGCGCGGCTCAATTTTAATCCCGCAGCATCACGGTAACAAAACTCTGCACCTTTTTCTTCTGTCTGCTCTTCTCTCTTCTTTTTCTTCAACGCGCCCACTAGACAGTGCAGTCCATCGCAAACGCACAATGTGTCGTCCATGATGTTTCTCTGCGATTTCGAGGCGCGGAGAAGAAACTTACGGTGCCATTAAGAACTGCCCGAGTACTGTTGCTTAACCACAGCGCAAGTCTCTCCCGTTGCTTGGGCGGTGTCAGAGGTCCCGAACAAATATTTGAACCGTGAATTGAGTTGCAATGGGGTCAATTGACTGATAGTATTCTACTGTCCGAGTCCGTGTTCCTCTACCTCAACACTCAACACTAGGTACAGCTGTAACGTTTATCGGCCAGAGAAGATGCGTCCATCGCCGATGGCTGGTATCGATTGATTCCCACCCACTGCCACCCAACCTCATAGGGTGGGTGGGCTTCGCTGTTGGCCACCATGATGTTGCACATGGACCAACACGGCTTGTACTGGTGGTGTCTGGCCAGATCGGCAGTTTGAGAGGATCCATTTTTCTCTTGCATCTGCTCGTGCTTTTTACGAGTAGTTCCAACCCAGTAATGCGGCTGTTCGTTTTTCGCAGCCATCGATCACGAGTCCAGGACAAACGGCAGATAGCCGACAGCCGGCTGGGCATTGCGTAAAGACATGGCTTTTCTCACATCAACTGAAAAAAGAGAGGACCCTGATTGCCCAGGCAAGTTGTTCCGGCACCGCGCAGCGAATGAAAACTTGCGCTAGACGCCACTCAACCAGGAATTCACATGTGATGGGCGGAGGTGGGGTGCAGCAAGCTACCAGCCGGAGAAGCTCTGACACGTGCTTGTCAACCAGACTCATAGTGGATTGCGGCATGTATTAGCGTACTACAGGTATGTAATTTACAGGTATCCAACCAGCAGACCAGCAGACCACCAACAGAACCAACACCCTGCATCCCGCCATTCAGGCACCCGGTTCCACAAGTTCCGCGCTTATCATCATCACCGTCACGAGCAATTCCTTGTTACTACGAAGGTAGTTAAGTAGTCCGGGGTGTGGTGGTGTATGCCCAATGTCATCAATTCGGAGGGCTCGGGGAAGGCTGCCTTGGGACGCAGCCAGCAACGAGTCAAATGCCCACCTAGAGAGTTGGCAGGTAGGTAGTAGCAGGTTGCCTCGGCGGGGGTGGAGGTGTAATTATTGTTCCGTACTAATGAGGCTCTCGGATTTCTGCTGGGTCTCTGCTGGCCAGGTGGGCGGCAAACTTAGTCTTCCTAGTGAAGAAGAGGTGCTGGGTACACTACCTATTAAAAGCACTAACCCGCCGCCCATAACCCAGGTCAATCGTCAATCATCAATCCCGGCATCGCAATCGCTTATTTAGGTAGTTTGGCTGGTCCGAGTACTCTCTTAGTCAAAAAGGGCCCGGGATTTCATTCCCATCATCATTTCCATACCTACTACCTACCTTACCTGCTGCCGTAACCTCCATCGCAGCCACCCGACTCTTCCATTCCATTCCTACCCCAACTTGGCTCCTTCCGCCAACCCGCTTCTCCCCTCTTTTCTTCCTTCATTCCACTTTCCACCGCCCTCTCCCCTTCTCTCCGTGTCGCACTTCCAAAGTCAAGCTCCATATCCATTTTGGCAGCCAGCCGCGCTCATTCGCAGCGCCATGCCAGGCTAGCACACCATAGTCTCTGCCGACGGCACTTGGTCGCGACTCGCCAGTTGCCGACGCAATGGAGTACAATCACATGCCGCTCCGCTCGCACGAAAACAGCACACCTGGGGGCCATCTGCACCACCCGAAGCATAAGCTGCAAACCTCATCCGACCCGGCGTCGCTGTACGACGACAAGAGGCAAAGCCAACTGCAATTGTCGTCCTACCCGCCGCCCTCTTACGCCCAGGCTCACGACGCCGCCTCTCTGTCCTTCCCCGACGCCCCCACCACTGAGTTGGCACCAATCCAACCTCATGGCGGCGACCACAACAGCACCCTCCCTTCCCTGTCGTCCTTGACAGCACCGCAGCCCCAGCCATACACGTCTCCCAAGTCGACCGAGCCTTCTTCCTGTTCCCCTCCACCCGCTGGCGTCAACCGCTGGCCGAGCCTAAATCCGCTGACCGCCTTCTACGAACCCGGCCATGCCCAGCCCGCCGACGCTGCACAACAGAGAATGGATGTCGATGCGACCAGCACCAGCACCATGAGTGTCGCATCTCCGGATCGCTTCTACGAGGGCAGGGCCAGCACCATCAGCCTCGATGACCCCGACGTGCGAATAGCCGCCGAGGCTCTCGGAGATCTACGCGCCGGTATGTGTGAACGCGACTGACGTTGATCTTTCTTCTTTATGCCACCACCGCCTGATGCTGACAAGCCGACTGACTAGACTTTGTCTCTTCTCCTCCCAGCGGACACACACCGCTTCCTCTAAACTCCCCCTCCCGCTTGTCCCCGCAGGCCATGGGCCCGGAGCCACTCCTATCGCTTCTTACCACCTCCCATCCACTATTGGCCACCACCATCGAAGGAGCCACCTCGGCATATAACAACTCGAAGAACTTTTCTCCCACCTTCAAGACCAGCGCGGAATACGTCGAGGGATACCTCGGTCCCATCGCAAACACGGTCGGTACCGTCGGCCGGAAAACCGGCGTGGAGGGTGGCGTGCGATGGTTCCTCGGCGCCGGTCGAAGGCATGAATCCTCTACATCGGACCTGGAGGCTGGCGACGGAGGGTCCAATAAGAGGCGCAAGGTCGACAGCTCCGATCGAGACGCGGCTCTTGAAGCCGTCGCAGATAAAGCTGATGATATGTATGGATTCACTCGGGACAGGCGGACTTCGATGAGCACCGTCGATACATTACCGGCCTACGACGAGTTCCGGTCTCCTGCGTACAGCGAAACCGTCGTCGATGGACAAAACCGGGTGACGTCGAGGCCGGGTTCTGGTGCCTCGGCTGCGTGGCAGCATCGCATAATCATGTCCACCTCCGGCCTGAGCATTGCGATGAGGGACGAGAGCCTGCGGAGCCTTAAATACTGCTTGCGCTGGCTGCGCTGGGCGAATGAGCACATATCAGCCGTCATCACGGCGCTCAAGACAGCTCTGGACGAGTACGATGGTTCTGGTTCTACCGAACGGCGTGGATCGCAAGATTCCGCAGTAGCCCAAGGATCAGATCATACAATGGCCGGCACAACCTCGATACCAACTGCCGAGGCTGGGGTATCCCAACAAGACCGAAACGAGCTTGCCGCTCGTATCGCCGCCCTTAGGAGCGACGTCCTGAAGACACTACGCGGCGTGATCGACACCGTATCCAAGTATGCCGGCGGTGCCTTGCCGGATAACGCACGGGCGCTTGTCCACCGCCACCTCATCAGCCTGCCCCGGAGGTTCTGGCTTGCTTCGATGCAGGATGCTCCGGCGCGGGAGCACGGAGATGGAGCCCAGGAGAAGGAAGTTCGGGAAGGCGCAAAGAGAGCCCTGGTGCTTGCCAAGGAAGGGTTGGATATGGTTTCCCAGGTGACCGGAGTGGTCGACGGGACCATCGTCAGCGCCGAGGAGTGGTGCAATCGACTCGGGAGGAAGAAGGATGGCGGATCAGATGCCGAACCCACCGCCGACGGGTCGGCGCCACAACAGCTGACGGGCGTCGGCGTTGATAGGGACGTGACCATGGGCTGATGTGTTCAGCTTTTATTTATTTTGCCCACGACATACCAACCTGGCAAACGGAATTATGGGCGAGAAGCAGAGGACTTGCCAGAGGAAGATTACCTGCCATCCAAACTTCGACAATTCCGGAAAAAAAGGGAAGAAGAAAAAAAAAGTACAAGGGACCAAACCAGGGTAGCCAATGAAGCTACGAGAACTACGATACCAAACCGACGGTGACAGCTCAGCCAAACCGGGCTGCATCTTTCTTATTATTTGCCTTGGATATTGGACCCATATACCACTGCCAGGAGCCTTTCGTTCAATCTTTTTTTTTTTGTCCTCCTCCCCCTCTTTTTCCCCCTCTACCCCCTTTATTTATTCCCTTGCGTATTTTCATGGGCTGGCGAGTAGCCAGTTCGCCCTAACCCCTGCGTTCATTTTGTGTGACCGTATTTACATACGCGACTCCCTTACTTCTTCGGCGTTGAGTTATTCCTGTAGATGTTTTGGCCAGGGTCGGCCGGATGGACTCGGGTGGGTTCACTAAATCATGTTGCTGTTTCAGAAGTATATGGCTGGATATAGGTGTCCAATTAGGATATATCATCGCTGCGTGCTGAGTTACTGATGTAGGCGGGTTGCGATATCTTGTTAGACCGCTAAGTCGATAGATAGCGACAAGTTAGCCCGCAAGGCGTTATTGCTAGAGCTGTCCTGTAGAGGCGCAGGGGTTGTGTCCCATGTCCTTTTTGTCTGCTGGTAACCGTTTGTGGCGGGGTCCCAGTTCTCACCTCTGGCACAACCAAGGAGAACAGAATAGGTAGTAGGTTGTTCCAGATTAAAATCGTGTTTTGTAGTTTACATACCTCCTCCCTGGAGGAGGGGTCTTGCGATAATTCGCATAGACCTAGTACAGTGGAACAATAACAGAACTATCCTTCTACAGCTCATCACACACCCCTGCTTTCAACCAGCATTCTATCGGCCTCAAGATTGCACACGGCACAGAAAACCCGCTCTAGAACCCTCCGCATCCGCTGCAGATCCCGCACGCCGCCCACAGACCAGCGCGCAAGCGTCGCAATCGACGTGCGCGTCAACTCCCGCCAGTTCTCGGGCGGCCGCAGGGGCCCGTCGGCGACCACGGCGGCCAGCATGATGAGGGTGCAGCGGAAGGCGCGGCGGAGGACCACCCACGTGCCGCCGTGGCGGTCGTAGCTGGCGCAGCGCAGGATGCAGTTCACGCAGAGGGTCATGTCGCGCTGGGCCAGGGCCGTGATGGAGGGCGTCGGCGGCTTGGAGGGCGGGTAGTGCAGGCAGTAGTAGACCAGGGGCCGGAGGATGCATTCGTTCCACTCCTCTAGGCGGCTCTCGAGGTAGTAGCCCATCTCGTTGTTCGGTTGGGAGGCTGCGTCGTAGCGCATTGATGGGGGGAGGTGGGATTGCCTGGCATGATTGGTTAGCTTTCTGGGAGACCCTTGTGGGGAGAGAGATGGATTGGTGAAGTAGTACCAGTCGGAAATCTGCTTTTCTGACTCGTAATACTGCCGACAGACGAGGTCAATGTTCTCGATCCAGCTCTGCTCGCCCTTCTCGTATATGACGGAGAGGACTTCGTCAAGCGTCCGCCGGAGGGAGATCTCAGTGACATAGAAGAACCAGATGGACTCGTTTCGCCGGGGTGAGAACACATCTGACATGTCGGTGTCGTCACCGTCGCCGTTGGGGGACAAGTGATTCATGGATTCTGGAGGAGTGGAGAAGGTGGCCGGGTACTCGAAGCCCGTAAGGTCGCTGGCGAGGGTGATGCCGAGTTCCGTAGCGAACTCTCTAGAAGTATCATAAATAGCATAATCAGTAACACGACCCTGTACGACGAGCGGGAGATCAGCCCGTGGTGCTGGCTGTTGATAAATAAATATATATACCTCTCCGCCTTGCGAATGGTCCAAAACGCCCTCTGCTCAAAGTGGTGGCTGTCATCTTGACCACTCGTGTGACGGCGTTTTTCTTCCCCGCGCCGCTCCATGTGGTAGACACGTAGCCGCGTGGCCGCCTGCTGCAGATACATCCAGGATTGCAGCGGCCGGAAGGCGAATTTCTCCAAGAGACACGCGTAGTAGAAGCAGTGGACGTCGACGAGCGACGTGCCGAGGCATCCAAGACGTCTCTGGGCAGCCTCGTAATAGGCCTCGGCGGCTTCGTCGTCCGACTCTGACATGACGTCCGGTGGGACAGCCGAGTCGCGGCGCACTGCCGCCGGAGATGGTGAAGGTTGGACAGAAGGCGGAGGTGCCCAGGCGCGGGAGTAGCTGGCTAAAGCGCAAGCAAGAAGCTGAAAAATATCTTAGTGGAAGGATTGCGGCCGCATCACGGTTGCGTGTCATGGATAGAAGGCTAGATAGGGTGATGATATATGCTTTGGTAGGAGGGCGTGACGGGGCCAGACTTACCACTAAGCAAGATTTCGCATCCCAGCCTAGTCCTTCCTCCGCCACGGACCTCGCATACGAGAGCAGGTCGTGGGCGTCCAGGAGTGGATTTCGATAGTTGACCAGAGCAAGAAACTTCCGACATAATATGACGAAGGCGTGCTCGCGCACGCTCTGGCCCAAGAACGGTGTCGTCTTAGGGTGCTGGCCAGCGCCACCGCACGAAGCTGGCGAAGCCGAGCCTGCAGCGGACTCAGGGACTGGTTCACGCTCTTCGCCGTCCCCGCGCACGTACGCATCGAAAATGAACGAGTCGATGGCAGCGTCCTCATCAGACATGACGCCACTGAGGACGGACCACTTGAGAATCGACTCGCACTTCGTGTACTGGAAATATGCCGTAGCCGAGGATGAGGGCTGGTGGTCGGACGCGCTCTCCGTCTCAACACCGCCGACACCCGCGCTCTCCTGGCCCATTCTGTTTCCGGCCAAAGTGCCCAACCCGGACAAGTGCGAGCCCATCTCAAGCGCCGCACTGCCGCGCGCATCGGACATGTGCGATGAGCGGGCGAGCAGGTTTCGGATGTCGTCCAGCCGCTCGAGGACCTCGCGGTGCCTGCTCTCGGCCTCGTCGAGGCCGACCTGCAGCCCGTCCCCCTCCGAACCATCGGCGTAGACGCACCGCGCCTGGTGGTGGCGGCACGACCCGCACACCGGGCGCACGTTGTCGCATTTCGTCTTTCGCAGACGGCAGAACTGACAGGCGGCAATCGCGCGCTTGCGGCGCACATACGGGGTGGCCGCCGCAACTGTCGCTGGGACTCTCGCGGCAGCGGGGTTGTCGATCGTGGCCGACGTCGATCCCTCCGAGCTTGACATGGCTTCCGGACCGATTTCGGCGTCGTTTCCGGGATTGGTCGGTCGCGGTCTGTTTGGTGATGATGACCCTTGGTGGCGTCAACGTCTTGGGCCGCGATCGCCGCTGCCACCAATCTGACCAAGGCCGCAGAGACGGAGGCCGCTGAGTCGGGTGCAGGCGAGAGACGTCGTTTGGCGGGGTTTTCGGTTGCCGAAGCTGGGGGTGGGGCACTCCTTGGCGACAGGGGTGGAGGGCGCAAGGGGTGGAGGCAACAGAGGGCCGCTGCAGAATGATGAGGTTGGGGGTTCCCTCATGTTCTGTTACTCAATTGCTGTGCTTTCTCCGTTCTGTTAACTGCCGTTTCCCAAGTGTCTTTTGCCCGTCTCTGGACGCCTTATTGAGTTGACATACGGATGTAGAGGGAGGGGTAACTGTTGAACATACGGAAAGGAGGTCGCTACCAAAAGAAAGGGCCACCGCCTTTTGAATACCGGCAGAATAACCTCAGTAATTTATAGAGAACTTAGGCGCTATGTCCACTATCACTTAGCACATATGAAAACTGTTAGGGGGCTTGTGCCACTGAAGTCCCAGCACCACCATCTAGGCGGTGTGGCCCTATTCTTTTGGTAGCGACCTCCGTATATTCGGAAGGATGGGCTCCAATGGAGACCACTTCTAACCCGAAGAGGTTAGGTATATACTCTAATAACCGACATTCTCGCCCCTTAAAATCGTTCCCCCTTTGGCTTCCGCTTCCTCACAGAATGTCTCTTTCTATGCTATGTTCACTGCTTCTCCGTGGCCCCTGTCTGCGTTAATGCGTGTAGTTCCAGAACTAAACGCTTGATTTAAGAGAGTGCTTTAATAAATACAGCTGATAGGCCTGTGTTTAAAATCCCCCGAATATAGGTACTAACTTGTATCTAAGCAATAAACGTGATGCTTCTAGACATCCCATATCGAGGTGCAATGCTACCAACCTTCCAGGGTCATTCACAAGACCCCCTGTTCCTATCACCGGTTCGACCGGCACCCCCTTCAATATCAGAGGCCCGGCAGGCAGCACCAAATAGAAATTGATCCAGGCTACTGTTTGCCGCCAGCCACGCAGAAGTAGTGGCTATACCCCTGTCGTGTCTCCCCCGTGGATGCTCCAAGTGGCGTACATGACGAAGCTCACGAAGACAAGAGAATATAGTTCCAACAACTAAGTCTCGCGACTGGGTTGCTTCTCGACGTGAGAGGTCGCGCCGTCAGACTCAATCGCAAGGGCCTTCTCGTTAAGGGCCTTCTCGCTTTCCTCGGGGTGCTGGACGACGCCTGTGCACTGGTATGCTATACGAGGGAGAGAAAGAATTAGCTACGTCGCTCATCTGAAGGAATAGGGGAGGTGCAGAAGAGATCGGGGTGCCCATACACTTGAACTTGCGGGTGGGGACGTTGTTGTAGAACATCTCATCGAGGTTTTCGAGGGAGCGGCGGTGCGTTTCCTGTGTTGACAAAAAGTAATTAGCGAGGGATTCTATTGGAGGGGGCCGGGGTAGTCCTCGGTTACGCTTACCGGAAGGAAGAACAAAATGAAGAGGAAGGCGATAATGTTGGATCCGAACCAGATATAACCAACTGTGGAGATTCTGTTAGCCTCAAGATATTCCTCCGAGCAAGGGAAGCAAGGAGAGGCGACGGCAAGTCGCCCCGGTGGGAGGTTAAATGACAAACCCTTTGGACCAATGTTCAAAGCCTCGGGGTTGATAAAGTAAGGTGTGGTGAAGGCAATCAAGAAGTAGGCGATAAAACCGACACCGTTACCAAGGCCAAATGTCATGGCCCGCAGACGGTTGTTGGGAATCTCGCCGGCGACGATCCAAGACGTGGGACCGACGATAGCGGCGTAGAGGCACTGGAATATGACAACCATGGCGACGATGACTTTACCGGTTGTGACAGTGGCTGGGTTAGCGGTCCAGACAGTGGCGATGATGAGCATAACGAAGGCCTGGACAATGAATCCGAACAGAAGAACCAGGCGACGTCTGACATAGCGGTTAAGGAAGACACCACTGAAGGCCCCGATAAGAGATACGCAGGTGACGATGATAGAGTCGGTAAAGGGCGTCTTGGATCCCGCGACCTGGAAGAAGTAGGTCTTATAGCTGGAGATGAAAGGGAAACCAGAGGCCCCGTGCATGGTACCACAAGCCATGACCAGGAGCGTCCGGCGGCGCTCGGCACCACTGAACATGAGGCGAAGAGCGCGCCAGCCGCGGAGCGTGTTCTCCTGCTCGGCCCGGACAGCTTCCGCAATGGAATCTATCTCGGCGTCGATGAGTTCGGGGGGGAAGGAAGGCCCCCGCAGGCGGTAGAGGTGATGCCGGGCATCCTCACGGCGGTCCTTCAGGATGAGCCAGCGAGGAGACTCGGGGATGAAGAAAGCCGTAACGGCGCAGAAGACCGGAATTACGAACAGGGTGAAGAGCGGGATCTGGTAGGAGAGACGGGAGTCCATGTTCGAGGATGCATTGTTGACGACGGCGCCGATAATGGTGCCGATGCAGACAGACACCTGGACGAAGGTAACGAGAGAGCCCCGTAGATGCGCTGGTGCCGCTTCCGAGATATATATAGTGGTAAATCCAATGTAAAGACCGTTGGATACGCCGAAGAGGAAACGGCCGAAGATAATGGCGCTCTTATTCGTAGAGAGGACGAGGATGAGGTTCGCACCGACCGACGCTAGCGAACCCACGATGAAATTCTTTCTGCGGCCTAGACGGTGGGAAAAGAATTCGAGCGTGAAGGAACCGACCACGACGCCGATGTTCATAAGACTGGTGATGGACTGCTGGAACGAAGTCGAGATGCCGTAGCCCTGGGGCGCGTTCGGGTTTGGGTGGCCGAAGACCTTGAGGAAGCCCTTCATGGCTTGGGCGCCATTGATGATGGATATGTCGAGACCATACTGGAGGGTGGCGGAGGAGACGAGCATGCAGATGAGGATGGTGCGTAAGTTCTGCCGCCACGTCGTGAGGCCCTCGCGCGTGGCGAGATTTGCCACCGTATCGCTCGCGGTCATCGTCTTGGCCGTCATCTTGGGGAGGGTTGCGACGAGTGTCTCTCTCGGAGGCTCCTTGTCTCGCGGCCGCCCTAGCACTCGTCAAAGAACCGATGGATCGCCGGTTCAGGAGAAGAGCAGACTGGGGCCGATGGAGACAAACTGAGGAAGGAGAACCAGGATGTAGAGATGGGGTTATATACTCGTAGTATCGACCAATCTCGTGGACCGGAACGCAGAAACTGGCACAATGTCCATCTCCCGACTGGAAGACAAATGCCGGGGAAAATGAGATGAATCAAAAGGAAAAGGAGATGCGACTAACGGACATCTACTGCCCCAGGTTTGTCCTTCCCCATAAACATTCCTGCCCCGCCATGGTTGAAGCTGGGGAAGAGTCGAGACTAAGCCGAATTGCGCATCGACGGTGAAGGGGATATCGGGGAAAGACGCGGACGAAAAAAAGTGGGGAAGGGCGGAGGACCCGCGGAAAACGGGGACGAGGATGGGAGTCCGGTTTCGGTGACGTGGTTGGCTGAAATGGGCAGACTTAACCCGTCGCTTTCGCCGGTGTCCAGGGTCTTTTGTTGACCGGCGGGGTAATGAACCAGCCTGTGTGGATATGCCAATCACAAGCCCCTGTTTACTAAGTAAGCAATGCAACCAAAAGCGCCGATCACCCTGAACCCCGCACGTCTCCGCCAAACCCCGCGCGATTAGGTTCAGGGCGAGACTCATTGGCGAAGCGAGTTGCATTAAGTTTGGAGGTCGAGTTTGAGCCTGCGCGTACCATGGACACCGAAATTGAGTGTTTTAAGGTTATTGAGATGTAGGTAGGTAACTGGCAGCAGGTATGAAGCCAGAATGTGTATTTTACTGAGTATTGCTTGGATCCTCTCCAAAGCCACTTAAGTAATCTACATAATACATCCGTATATTTTAAAAAATTGTTTTATTCTTTGGCTTGATAACTTGAGTAATATCTAGAAGACTTGGTGGAGGGAGAGAAATATCTCTGGTAAGAATTCTCCAGAAAACTGTTCTACATCCCAAATAAACACGAAATACACCCGCCGCCCGGTCTCAACCTACGAGGTCGCAGCAATAGCAGCAGGCGCAACAATAGCAGCAGGCGCAGCAGGCGCAGCAATAGCAGCAGGCGCAGGCGTGTTAGTTGCAGGTGCGGCATTTGCGGGAGTAAGCTCGGGTAGCTCCTGTGTCTTGTCGTCGAGCTGATAGCCGAGCGCACTGGCCCCTTCAGCGTCGTTGAGACCCCACGCGTTGGCGCTGTCATCGTGAACCGTCGTCCGGCGCAGGTCACGGCGGTACTTGCCGGCGAAGGAGCCGCCCGCGGCGCGGTGGAGGGTGGCGCGGTTATCCCACATGACCATGTCGCCGGGCTGCTCCCAGTTGAAGGTGTAGACGTACTTGGGCTGCTCCACATGCTTGTTGAGGAAGTCGCGCAGCTTCGTGGACTCGTCGTCGGAGAGACCCTCGATATGATGGAGGTGGGCGCCGACGTAGAGGTTCACGCGGCCGCTTCCCTCGTGGATCTGTGCAAGGTAGTGGCGCGCCATGGGGAACTGGCTGGGGTCCAGGTTCTCAAAGTACTCGGGGGAGCCCATCTTGCGAGAGTGAGCGAGGGTGTGGCAGCCGACGTAGTTGTTCTTGACAAGCTCCTTCTTCACGGCGTCGGGAAGCTCGACAAAGGCGGTGCGGGTGTCGGCAAACTCGGTGTGACCGCCGGTGCCCTTCGGAGGGAGCTCGACGGCGCGAAGGAGAGAGAAGCCAGCGCGACGGAAGTTGTAGCTGGAGTCGGTATGGAAGAGTTGGTTGCCCTAGAAAAAGAGTCAGTTTATACGGCACCCGGCATCGCAGAGGCAATTGCCTTCCGCAAGTCCCAATCCGAATCTACTTACTCGGTTCGTGTGACCACGAGCACTGTTAGGGTCAAGGAGAGAGCCGTCATCGGCGATGTTTCCAGCATCGAAAAGCTCGTAGTACTGGTATCGTAGCGTACGGTCGCCGGTAATGAAACGCTTGACGTTGTCGAGTTCGCCTAGCCTCTGAGAGAACTTGACATGATCTGTGTCGTCTAGACCAGTATTGCGGAAGATACAAAAGGCATACTGGGAATCGGAGTCGAGCGTCAGCACGAAACGTCATAAAAAAAGACGAATAGGGGGGGTTCAGGGCGCGATGTGCCTTACCTTGTTAGCAGCGCGGCTGATCTCCCGGACAGTGTCATCGTCGACGTTCTTCCAGTCAGGAACCTCGATCTCAGCCCCAAAAGTTGGGTGGACAGGCTTCACCGTGATCTTGGCGAATGAAGTGTCGATATATAGAACACCCGCCATTGTGATGGAAGCTTCGGTTGACAGTAGCAATAGAGAATGTCTCCAATTACAGTTTGAAGGCGTGAATGTATCTTCAGATGATTGCGCTGAGGAATGAGCTTGCGAAGTAAACTGGACAGGACTGCTCCAGGACCAAATCTTCAATGATGCCTTCGGTAGGTCGTTAATATATGCGATTTTCGGTTTTTTTTTTGGTTTCAAGAGAGTGACGTAGATGTGTATTTATGTATGTATATACCTACACACTCGTGCAAGGGAAGGCCTCCACTGAAGAGGACAGCCCCCCATGTTTGAGGGTCACACTTCAACCCGCAATGTGTCCATGTCGCCCGTCGGTTCCTTCGCATATCTAACAAGTGCCGCGTCGGGGAGAGACGGGGACGAAAAATGTGGGTTGGGGAAAGACGGGGACAAAAGATGTGGGTCAGGTTGGGGTCGAGTGGGGTAAAGGGAAGAACTGATGGGTCGGCTCTTCCTTCTCAATTTAAAGAAGGCACCTACAAATCGTCGATACGATCAGCTGGGCTCTTCAGGGCCAAAGCTGGGTTTCGTTCAAGACGAAAATCTCCCCGTCACGCCCCGAAGCAAAATTTCGTAAGGGCCCCCATCAACTAGGATTTTGCAAAACAAGACACCGACGGGCGATCATACACGAGACCATCGCCTGCAGCACACCTAAAGCACACCTACAATGATCATCACCCTTTTCCCCCGCAACACATGCCATCTGGTATGCCGCTGTCAGCCGTGACAAATAGCCTCTCGTTTATCAGAAATTGCTAGCCAGAGCGCGACACTAGATCAAGGACGTATCTGCAAATGTTTCATCGTCAATCATATGCAATCATGAACCGAGGGACTTGTGTGGTGCAGGCTCCGGTCCGGTCTGGAGAAGGTGTCATCGGAGGAACCTCTCCCCCAACCAAAGAACAGCCCGAGGCCCTTTTCTTCTTTTGCTCCCTGGGCGCCCCCCGGTACGAGAAGGAAGTTGCGACAGCGCCATCATCGAAGATCGAAGTTTACGACAAGATAATTAGTACCTGCTTACTATAGGGCTATGTAAATAGAGGAATGAAGGGTAAGAAGGCAGACTGCTAAATAAGGGAAAGGTTGTATTGTAGTGTTATTTAGATCCTCTAGAGGTTATTTGTAACCTTCCTGCGATATAAGTATCTGTTTTCTGCTTTCTTGGCCAGACTAGAAGCAATTTACAACTTTCCTATAGCAAAGTGGCTTAGTGGGTGTGCTGGGAGAGCCCAAGAACTTTAACCCCATTACGAAAATTTACAGCCATACCAGAATCGACAATGATGGAACAGTTTACGCTACCATTCCTTCCAATGCTTGCCGATGACGATATCCGAAAAAGCACACTTGCCTATCCGTCCAACGTACGACGGTGGCGCCCAGCAACGGAAGCCGACTGTGGCCTTTGGTTTCACACAGAGGTTTCCAACATCATACTTCCCGCACGGTTTGATTATCCGGCCGTGCTACAGAAGATTGAAGCAAAACCCCCAAGTCTGGTGGTCCAAATTCCAGAGACAGTCGACATCGTCTACGATCTATCACATCCGAATAGCGGAAAATATCCGCTTGTGATAGGGGAGTGGAAGAGGAATCTCATCGATCCCGAGAGAGTGGCGGGCAAGGGAGCTTCGAGGGTTTGTTGCCGTATTTGTTACAATGCATGGTGCCAAAGACAGTCACCTCTTGAATACTGACGTTTCAAAGATACGCGATCGAATACGAGTGTCCCTACATGTTCTGCTTGTTCTGCTTTGACGGGGAGCAGCTTCTTCTTCTACAATTTTGGGCTACCTCACTGGAAGACATGAATGACTGTCTCGTTGACTGCTGGGTCATTCCACACCGGAACAACAGTCCCGGATGCACCCTCCGATATGCCTTCCATCGCTTGCTTATCCAAGGTTTTCGAAGGTGCCAAGGGCTCTCTGGGCTAACCGTGTCTATTAACGGGCTCACTCCTGCACTTCGAGAATTGTTCTCTGGTACGCCGGTTTTCCGCATTGAGAGTGGTAAGCTGGTCTATTCGCATCCTCAGAACAGCGACGGGTGTATATTTCATCGTGAGCTTGAGGTTACACACGGGTCCTTTTACTGGGCTTTCTACGGCCAGCCCATCGTTGGTGACAATGGCGAGGTACTTCGGGATACTAGGCCGATGTGGGCGAGGGTGGTAGTAGCAGCTACAGTGGACGCATTGACAGGGGTAACTTCCGAACCAGATATCTACAGTTTGTAGGCGTGGCTAAGCTCAGCATGTTTGCTATGACGGGCATTGAGATTCAGGTACCTTAAGGTACCATATTGCGGCCGCACCTTTAAGAGCATTGGCGACAGCTGAAGAATAGGGGTACAATTTACGTTGCCCTACGCCTCCCCCTAGGCCGGCTGCTTGTGTTAGGACGTATGTACGGTATTGAATATTTTGGCCTTGCAATGAATTCGTTACTTCCTCTACAACCCCATCGTAAATCGCTGATAAAAAGGAATAGATGACGAGGCACGTGTCGGCAACAATATTCCACTCTTCAAGGTGTATTATTATTATTATTATTATCATTATTATTATTACGCAGCTTTCGGCTTAGTGCCATGATGTACATCTAGCTTAGTGTGCGTATATAGGATAAAACTATGCCTGTGTCGCCCTGTGGTCAGGGAGGGGCCTGGATGAAAACACTATACTCTCCTCTTAAAGTCTAATTTATAAGGCTTTAGTATTGAATTTAAGGTTTGCCCTGATTCTTGGTTGGTAATAATGCGTAAGGTACCTTCTATTGCACCTGCCTTTGCTTAGCCACCCTAGTTACATAGCCTCCTTGGTCGTTTTAGTCCTCTAGCTACAGGGGAAGAGACTCGCCTCTCGCAGGCATGTAGTCTGCCTTGTTGCGCTGTTGTGGTAAGGTCTCCGCTGCGGCCTTTGTGGGGCATGTGTTGTGGGTTGCTGGATTGCAGGAGACTGGGTTCAGTGGGGGAGCGAACGCACGCTGATGAGCTCACGGATCTCATGGAAATCATAGTCCAGGCGAGTCTCCAGACAAGCCTCGAAAGCCTGAAGATCGGCCAAGGTAAGAGGAGGCGGACCGGCAGGGACGACAGGGACAACAGGCGGACTGACCCTGGCACTAAGGACCACAGGGGGACCTGCGGTGGCATCGGGACCTACGGGGGCAGCTGCAGCGACGGCAGCACAACCGGAGGCGCTAGGGGCGGCAGCACTGACACCGCGACGTTCAGCCGCTTTCAAGGCCTTGATAGCAGCCTTGTGGCAAGCAGTAGCCTAAGTCAAGTCAGTCTCACAACAAAGTCAAAACGACAAGTACCAAACTTACAAGAGCCTGGTCGGCACAGGCTGTGTCGGCTGGCAAGTTCCTGAGAGCGTCGGCGGCAACCACAACAGCGTCAAATGCAGCCTGGTTCTGCAGGACAGCAGCGCAGTTAGCGATCGTCTTTTTAACCCGGCAGTCGCCGCACCGCTGGCATCGGTTTGAAGCTACATCTGCCCAGAGTCAGTATGCGGTTTCCGGTTTGTTTGTGGGCTGGTCGTTGCGTCTGCGTTTTGTGGTCGGCGCCTTGTTATGCTGGCATCTTCTGGTCCTGTTTACCTTTGTTTCCTAAGGGCAAAGTGAATGGAATGTAAAGAGAATCGCTGTGTCTTTGTGATCCTAAGGTTGTTGGTTCCAGCAGGGCCCACTTTTGCCCTGCCTTTGTCCCTACGCTTTCGATATCTAGGGCCTGCCTTCCTCTTCCTTGCCCTTGTTTCCTTCCCTCCTTCAACCACCCACCACCTTTGGACCCTTGGTAGGTAAACCTTTCCTGCTGTTGCGATGGCGCCTTGCGTGCCGCTGACCCTGTTGCGATATTGCGCTGACCTTGTCTAGTCCTAGTCACGTTGATTCCGCCTAGTCCTTGATTCACGCTTTTCCGCGCCCTCTTTGTGGTGCCCATCAAGATTTTCACAAGTGGGTGACCCTCTGGCCCTCGATTCTCCGTCGTCGTTGCGACTTTTTGCTGACTTCTTGGCCTTCTAGTGTCTAACGCCGGCTCCGTCAACGAGGAGGAGCTCTTTCCGATGGCCCTCGGACCGTCCCTTGCCTGCCCTGCGTTTTGGCTGGCAAAGTCTAACCCTTCAAGGCGTATGAACCATGGTATATCGTGCGTGTGTAACTGACGCCAGCAAAAGAGCCAATCTAAAGATATCCCCTGGGTAGTTTATACAAGTCGGATAATAAACTCTACCCGTGAGCGACATGGTCAACTTCCTCGTCGTCAAACAAGTATGATGAATCAAAATCCACAAGCATAACAGCCCCTCCAACCAGATGATAGTTATCCAACTTGTAATAGCCATGTGCGCGGCCAAGCTCGGCAGCGGCTCTCAGCGATTGCGAGAGCATGCCTCTTTGCTCTCGCTCGTTCACCTGCGACATCTCCGCTGCCTCATCTAAAGACACTCCGCCGATATCCGAGGGAACAAGGGCGCGTGTTCCAGTGATCCCCGTCCCGACACAACTGGCTCCCCGTAGTAAACGGCAACGATGATTCCTTGCACTGGAGCCAAGTGTTGGTAAATCTCCTTTTCGTTCTCGAATTCCTCGTCCCAATTGACCCCCAATTGACCTTCTGTCTCTTGAGGACAATTTTCGGCGCCAGAAACCACTCTGGATACCTAGACTTGGCCCGGATCGCTACTCCTCAGGGAAGAAGACGAAGCAAACTCAGGATGCAGCGCTCGAAGAAGCTAGGACAGATCTGGAGCCGCAGGACGTTGCCGTGAACATGGTCCGCAGGGGTTCCAGTGGCTGTTTTATAACGCGTGCCAAATCTAAACTCCTCTCTTGTTGTGCATTCGTAAGCCCCAAAACTAACAAGTCAAACCAAGCAAGAAAGTATAGGACCGACCGATCTAACTGGTGGAAGAGGCTCGCTGTAATTAGACCTGTAGTTGTAGGGCATGGTCCACTGAGGTTGAAGAGTGTTACGCGTTGCGGCGCGTTATCGTACACGTGATGCCCGCCTCAAGTGTCGAAACGGAATCGGCATAACGAATCGCCGAGTGATGCATGCCTTCGAGGTGTCACGTAGAGAAGACCGTATCCGTTTTTGTTTAATACGGACCCAGTAGCTTGGCGAAACAACGACTCGCTGATCCGCCACGCTAGCAGAAACGGCCAGGTTTATTGGCTGCAGCCCCACACGTATGTACAAAAGAAAACTTTGATCCCGGTTCAGGAGATGACAGACTTCAAAGTACTATGGTAGTATCCGCAGTTTTCCCAACGGTCTGGACCACCAAAGGTTAGTTCGAAAACCTACGTCTCTTACTAGGTAGCGATGTATAGTAAGAACCTGGAAAGTTCTCGGTGACGAATTTGTGAGGAGAACCGAATCTCGAAACGGGGCTTCATTGGAGGTGGGGCAATTCGTTAGGACACCCACTGTGTCAAATCACGTGGCAGTGCGCACGTGCGAGTGCTACATGGTCTCAGCTCAGCGAGCATGGGCTGACATGCGAACTGAGGGGGAGAGACTTGGAGCCGAGGCAGCTCAACCTGCTCGAAAGTGGCATGATGGACGCTGGGTTCACCCGCATATCCCGGACATTGACTTGAATGATTTTCAACTGACTGATCTTTCACTTGACCTGTGTTTCATCGTTTCATCAGTCTCAGACAGGCCATCGGTAAGGAGAACGTGTGGCGAACTTGATCTCAGACGCCGAGACTAGATTCGGCCATCACTCGGCCAATATCCCAAAGCTTGGCTGGCGCCTTGACATCTACTACACTACGCAGTATTCTTCCTGAAGCATCTCCACCACGGTTACACTAATATTTTTCCCCCCACCGTTCATCCCACGCAAGAACCCCACACAGAATCCCGGCGAGAATGTTCCGAAACCCACCGCCCCAAGGTCCCCGGAACCCGTCGGACGACCCCGTCGTCATCGTCGGCGGGGGCCTTGCCGGCCTGGTGGCCGCGCACGAGCTCTCGCGCCGGCGCGTTCGGACCGTCATCCTGGACCAGGAGAGCGAGGCCAACCTGGGCGGGCAGGCGTTCTGGTCGCTGGGGGGCATCTTCTGCGTCGACTCGGCGGCGCAGCGGCGGTGGGGGATCCGGGACTCGCGAGAGCTGGCCCTCGCCGACTGGATGGGCTCGGCGCGCTTCGACCGCGACCGCGACGACCGCTGGCCGCGGCGCTGGGCCGAGGCGTTTGTCGACTTTGCCGCTGATGGCATGGAGCGCTACGTGAAGGATAGGGGCATCTCGTTCATACAGGTCGGCTGGGCCGAGCGTGGTGATGGGCGCGCCGGTGGGCATGGGAACTCGGTGCCGAGGTTCCATGTCACGTGGGGCACGGGGCCTGAGGTCGTGAGGGCGTTTGCGGATCCGGTTAGGCGGGCTGCGGAGGAAGGGATCGTCGAGTTTAGGTTCCGCCACCGCGTGGACGAGATCATCAAGGACGCCGAGGGCCGGGCCGTCGGGGTCCGCGGCGTCGTGCTGGAGCCCAGCGATGGCTTGGCGAGGGGCGTGGCGTCGTCGAGGGAGGTAGTCGGCGAGTTCGAGCTGCGCGGCAAGGCGGTGCTGGTGTCGTCCGGCGGCATCGGGGGCGACGTAGAGAAAGTCAAGAAGGCGTGGCCGGTGGATCGGCTGGGCCCCAAGGTGCCCGAGAATTTTGTCGTGGGCGTGCCGGCGCACGTTGATGGCCGTATGATGGAGATCGCCAAGGGCGCGGGCGCCAACCTAGTTAATGCCGACCGTATGTGGCACTACACCGAGGGATTGGCGAACTGGAATCCCATCTGGCCCAACCACGGAATCCGAGTGCTTCCGGGCCCCTCGTCGCTCTGGCTTGACGCGACGGGAAAGCGACTGCCTGCGCCCTTCTTCCCGGGGTGCGACACCCTCGGGACTCTACAGTACATATGCTCGACCGGCTACGACTACACGTGGTTCATCCTGGACCGCTCCATCATCGCCAAGGAATTCGCGCTATCCGGCTCGGAGCAGAACCCCGACATTACGGGCAAGAGCTATCTCGGCCTCCTGCAACGCTTCTTCGGTAGCGGCGGGACAGTGCCGGTGCAGAACTTCACCAAGCACGGCCGGGACTTTGTCGTAAGAGACAACCTAGAGGATCTCGTCAAGGCCATGAATGAGCTCGCCGACACAGTCAATGGCCCCGAGCTCAAGTATGAGGAGATCAAAAAGCAGGTGGAGGAGCTGAACCTGCAGACACGCAACCCCTACACCAAGGATGCGCAGGTGATGCTCGCGCAGAACGCGAGGAACTACACGCCCGACAACTGGACGCGGGTCGCCAAGAGGCACGAGGTCGGCGACCCGAGCCACGGGCCCATGATCGCGGTGCGGATGAACCTGCTCACGCGCAAGACACTCGGCGGGCTCGAGACGGACCTCAACTCCAACGTTCTCAGGGCGGGCGGCGAGCTGTTCCCGGGCCTCTACGCTGCCGGCGAGGCGGCAGGGTTCGGCGGCGGAGGCGTGCACGGGTACTCGTCGCTCGAGGGGACGTTCCTGGGCGGCTGCATCTTCTCGGGAAGGGCGGCGGGGATCGCTATGGCGAGGGAGGTGCTGGGCGAGGAGGTGCTGCGGGAGGAGGGCTGATAAGCTGACCGACCAAAAAGGGATTTGTTTTTTTGGATGGGTGTTGATGGGTGTCACTATGATGGCGTACCTAGGTAATCTCATCTCGTATCAGAACATTACCTGACATGTCAAACAAACTACGGCCGCCTACTTGTATGCCTACTTATATGCCTACTAGTATGCCTACTGGTATGCCTATCGGTGCCCGCTTTCTGGCTATGTATGACGGAGTAATCGGGCACGGCATCTTACTTGCAGGAAGTGAGGCCGGGACCAACCCTACCTACGTAGGTAATCTGTACATATGTACTGCATCTGACCCTTGCCTTGTCATATATGTAGCTAAATTGTCCATGTTACGTACTGCCCGCATTCCTTCCCGAGTCGGTAAACAACCCGCCGATCGCTCCGCAAACGGTGTGCCGTGCAACCGGCACCCAAATTATAGCCTTGTCTCATACCGTTGATTCGCCCTGGGCTTCGAGGGCCTAGCCCGTATTTCGCAAACGGCGGAGGTCGCGGCGGTTTTGGTTTTTCTTTCTTGCCCATTGCTCGCGTGGCATTGAGTTTTCAATTTGGATTTATGAGTAGATACAAGTATGCTGTATGCCACCGCATGTAAGGGCTGCTGTGTCGGTGCCGATCCCGATCTCGCTTCCCGTTCCGTGTCCGCAATTAACCAGCTGATAACTGTGCCATATGTACGTGTTTTTCTTTTTTTCTGGCTTATTTCTCGGCGTATTTCTCGGTTTACTTTTTCTTTTTGGGATACTTTTTTTCCTGTCCCACACACACACACACACACACATCTCTGTAGAACAGCCAAGCCAAACTTCAGCGTTACTTTTATTACCAACTTGTCGGTCAAGAGTTCAGGATCGCGTTCCTGCAGGCCCACATTTCATTCCATTCGGCACTGCCTGTTTGCGGAAGCCGGGGAAATAACGGGGCAAATAACGGAGTCGGGCGGCGCCGTTGGAGGAGCTGAGGAGCTGAGGAGAAGCAGGGTAGGTGGGGAAACGGTATTTCCTTGGCTGCTGGCTTGGTAGCACCTGCCTATCACGGGCTAGACGTTTCTTTGGGTAGAGGTAGTACGGATACGGACAAGCGACGGCACTCGAATTAAGTGGAGAATCAACCTTAAATGTTGAGTCCCTGAGCTTGGCCGTGATTTTTGAACGTTAATCCGTTTTCAGAGTTGCAACGAGCCCTGAGGCTTGGCGATGGCGCGCGCTAATGATCCTTGGATTTCGTCAGTGGCTGACGGCGCTTCCGGCCAAGGACTTGGCACCTGTACCCGTCCCGGATGAGGTGGTGTCGCGTTGATGAACTTTTGCACACTTGCTCGTTTGTCGTTTCTGGCGCTGTCAGTCGAGTTTTGGGTAGTAGGTTTACATTTTACTGGGGAAACCCTGGGGAGCACACAATCAAGCATCTTCCTAGCAAAACAGCACAGTACCTACCTAGATTAGGTACCTACTCGAGCTAGTCTGAGTCAGCTATCCCAATCCCAGGCAGCAAGGAGGAAGGGGAAAAACCAAGAAAAAAAAAAAAAAAAAAGGCCTCTACACATCACGCGTAGCCCCAACTGTATGCGTAGACCGACGGGAAGCATTGGCAAAACGGCGAGCTACTGTACACTAGCACACGCACTAGACCGATGGACCGATTCACCGAATGCACGCCAGGGGGTGGCGCACCCAATAGCTTCAACAAATGGGTTTGAATAGGTTACGCCTTGTCTTGGAATACACATACACCACCCTTTTTGACTGCTGATCCCGCCTGATGTGTAGATCTCTCGGGGAAAACTTGGACCAACCAACTTGGCAGCAGCTTGGCAGGGTGGAGACCACTTAACTCGCTGCAACCTTGGGAACCCTTGATGACCTTCGGAATACTGCAAGCATACTTTATCACCACAAAAGTATGGCGAGTCGGGCGACTCAACCGCGCGATGCCAAGACTAGTCTCGACATGCTAGTGGAGGAGTACATGCTCAACATCCCGGTCATGCTAGACCCCAGGTTTTCCCATGTTTTCCCAGCCTTTCCCCGTGGACCGACGCGGAGGTCAAAATTACAAATAAGAGCGGGAAGCCCTCTTCCTGTGTCTTGACCCACCACTTCTCCGCACCCATTATACACGCCTTCTCGAAACCCTATTGCCTTCCATTGCTAACCTACTTCCCCGTCGGTTGCCCAGTATGGAGGCCAACAACAGCAGCAACAGCAGCGACAGCATCCAGGAGGCTCCGTAAGATCAAGAACCCCCCGCCCCCTTCTACTTAACGAGGGGCATATATATATGGGTGGCTGCTGACCATTGGAACAGGAGCGTCGAGCCCAAGGGTGTTAATACCCATCATCTGGAGACAGGTGTTGACAAGGATGTACATGTCGACCTGAACGAAAACCTCGAGGCTAGGATCAAGAACCCCCTCAAGGGCATTCCTTACGAACAGCTCATGAACGATGTTGAGGTCTTTGCGCAGGAGAAGAACCTCGTTGAACACATCCCTTTTCTCCGCAAGGGCGCGCTCGTGGCCCAAGACCCGGATAACTACCACAACATCAAGGGGCCCGAGGAGCTGACGGACGACGAGAAACGCGTTCTCCGAAATGAAGTGGAGCACAAGTGGCGCATGCCATTGAAGTTATTCCTCACCATTGCTACATGTTCTATCGGTGCTGCCGTCCAGGGATGGGACCAGACAGGGTCAAACGGAGCCACTATCTTCTTTCCCAGGCACTACGGCATCGAGCATGACGAGCTCCTTGTGGGACTTGTCAACGCCGGCCCCTATATCGGAAGCGCGTAAGTTCCGCGCCCGTTTGTTTGCCGCCGCCGCCTGTTCTCGCCTGTCCCGCCTGTCCTGCCTCGGACAAAACTGAACTGCAGCTGACGTGGAGGATATAGGCTCATTGGCTGTTGGTTGTCTGACCCCCTGAACTTCTACCTCGGTCGTAGAGGTGAGATTCCAAATTTCTTCGTCCTCGATTTGAGCTACACCCTCTAGCCATGGAACCGCGACTAATTCAACCCATCTAGGTGTCATCTTCGTCTCCGCCCAGTTCTGCCTCTGGCCTGTTATTGGTTCTGCGTTCAGCCAGACCTGGGAGCAGCAGCTCGCCAATCGTCTCCTCATGGGAATTGGAATGGGCATCAAGGCATCTACAGGTTAAGAGCTCCCCCCCACGTTATGGTTGTATTAAACAAAAGGCTGACCATTTTTTACTTCAGTGCCAATTTACGCTGCTGAGAATGCGCCTGCGTCCGTCAGAGGTGCGCTTGTCATGTCATGGCGTAGGTTCTCCTTCTCCCTCGAATCAGGGATCTTGAAGAGTTGTCGTGCTGACCGCCTCCCCAGAGATGTGGACCGCATTCGGAATCATGCTTGGAACCGCCTTCAATCTGGCCGTCTTCAATGCTAAGCACAACTGGAGACTCATGCTTGGTTCGCAGAAACCCGCGTCCTGAATAGGCAATTTCGCCATGACTGACACGCTTCGCCAGGTGCCCCGTTCATCCCCGCTGTCCCGCTGATGTGCCTGATCTACCTCTGCCCCGAGTCTCCCAGATGGTACATGAAGAAAAACCGTTACTTGGACGCGTGGAACTCCCTGGTTAGGCTGAGACACGACTCAGTCCAAGTTGCCCGAGACCTGTACTACATCCACGCCCAGCTGGAGATCGAGAGGGCCATCTTGAGGGAGAGCAACTACGTGACAAGATTTACGCAGCTGTTCACAATCCCGCGTGTCCGGCGGGCCAATCTCGCCGCCTTCACCGTCATGATTGCGCAGCAGATGTGTGGAATCAACATCATCGCCTTCTATTCGACCACAATCTTCAGGGACGCAGGCTACAGCCCGTTCCATGCCCTCTTGGCTTCCTTTGGCTTCGGCCTGGTGAACTGGGTCTTTGCCTTCCCTGCCTTCTGGACGATCGACACCGTAAGTCTCTCGCCCAAGCCAAACAATACCAAACCAAAGGTCGGCTAACATTCGCATGATAGTTCGGTCGAAGGTCGCTGCTACTGTTCACGTTCCCCCAAATGGTAAGCCTTCGCCCTCTACCTCGGGAGGACATGACATGGATGTATTTGCGGTTCCCAAACTAACAAATGTCGATGGCAAGACCTGGACGCTGCTTGCTGCCGGACTCTGCACACTTCTGCCGGAAGGCAACTCGGCCAGGACCCCGCTTGTGGCCCTATTCGTGTTCCTGTTTGGAGGTAAGTCTCTCTCTTCTCCGAACAGGTCGAAGCGGACTTGATCCCGAGTTAACACACCCTGTTTTCCCCAGCTTTCTACTCGCCCGGTGAAGGCCCTGTCCCATTCACATACAGGTGAGTTTGTGCTGCTGCACACACCTTTTTGAGCACTTTTGGGGTTTGATTGCTGACGTATAATTAATAGTGCCGAGGTGTATCCTCTGTCCCATCGTGAGGTTGGCATGGGTTTTGCTGTCGCGACTTGCCTCTTCTGGGTATGTGATAATTATGGCGCATGCTCGAACCTTTTGCTAATCTCCCGCACGCAGGCTGCCGTTCTGGGAATCACGTTCCCCTTGCTTCTCTCATCTGCCAGCACAGTGGTAAGTTCCCCATCCTCCATCCTCCATCCTCCATCCTCCATCCTCCATCCTGGAATCCGGGCTTGGAAAGCTGCTGACGTCTACACACAGGGTGCTTTCGGCTGCTACGCCGGCTTCAACGTCGTAGCCCTGGTCATGATCTTCTTCTGGGTTCCGGGTGAGTGCCCCGTGCAACATTTATTGCGTTTCTGGTGACTTTTCATTGACATGTTCTCTGCAGAAACCAAGCAGCGCACCCTCGAGGAGCTCGACTATGTGTTTGCCGTCCCGACCAGGAAGTTCGCCCGCTACCAACTCACCAAGGCTCTCCCATGGTGGTTCAAGCGTTGGGTGCTATTCCAGCGCGACGCCAAGCTCGAGCCTCTGTATCGACACGACAACTCGGAGTGGACTGCTAATGCCTCTGCTGAGACGCAGGAGGTTAACGCTGCCGGGGATACCAAGAAGGCTGATGAATGAGAAGGTACTCAGTGAAGTCAGTAGAGTTGATCTGAGTGAGAACAGTCCGTCTGTGACCCTCTTTTATCCTCCCCTTCATGCCGGGGGAACACGAAAACAATTTGCGGGGTTCAGGTCTGGGCACCCACACACACCGTTTATTTTTATTTTCTCTCCCTTATCTGCTGTGCGATATATAATGTCGTTACCTACCTCACTTTTGATACCCTAGTATCATCGACTCAGATACTCGGTGTTCCCTTCAATCTCACCTATCCTGATAAAACAGAAACCTTCCAATTTTATATGCAAACTTTTCTCATCCGGCTGTTCATGGATGATGTGATTCTTAAGTGACGTTTTCACAAGACACAAACCGACAAGACCGGTCGGTCATTCATTCATATTTACCGGGCAAATCAAATTGGCCCAATATCTCCGGGTCAAACACGTTTGTTGAGCCAGTAGAATCGGATAAATTGTAATCGAGGGGCACGACACAGGCTCGAGAGTGTGCCGTAAAGTGTGCCGCATGTTCTGCACGTTAGGTTAAGCTTTTCCAATGGGCCTAGCGAGGACGGCCAATCACCGCGATATTAATAGCACACATCGTGAGTTCTCCATATGGGGGCTAGACCGACAATGTGGAGAGGATAGGGTTTTTCGGGTGAGCTAGGCAAGTAATAATTAGATCCCCGCGATGCAGCGGTCTTGCAAAAAAGATCAGAATATTTCACAGGCGATGCAGGGTCGCAGGAGGCAGCTCTGGAATTTGTTTGTGGCCTTCGTTTTGAGGTACTCGAGCTTGCATTTCCCTGCCGAAGGATCTGGACCAAATCCAGGCACAAAACACAATTCATCCACCGCCAAGGACATTGAAGTCGATATGCCGGAGTAATATGCACACAGGCCTACTATAACTGAGCCCTCCTATCAGATCGCAAAACTGGACGGCCGGCTTGCAAGCGATAATCACGATGATCGAAGTCCTCGGTAATTATAACGCTCGCAAAACAGGTATACCCAATACCCCACGATAACTCATTGGACAGAAGTGTTGCGGGGAGCATCTCCCGCAGCACCGAAATGAGAATTTAATCTGCCATGGGGGGAGACGCTCCATTCTCCGTGCTCTGTGTCACCATATGGGAGAACTTGGGGGAGTATAAGTGTTCCACAGTTCTGTATCTGCCAGTCAGTCAGTCAGTCAGTCAGCCAGCCACCTGTACAATCCCCTCAGAGCCATCACTCCCAGGCATTCCTCCTGCCCCCCCCACTCCATCCCAAAGATGAGGACTTCACTCCTCACACCGGCCCTCCTCTCCCTCCTCGCGAGCACCGACCTCGCCTCGGGCCTCAGAATAGCAACCTCCCTCCAATGGATCGAGCACACGCCCCAGCCATACGCAATCAAGCACTTCTACAACGGCTCCAGCACGGCCCAGCTCATCAGCGGCGGCGTCCAGAGCCTCTCGTCCGACAAGTCCATCGACCTCGCCGCCAACGCCGAGACCCAGGGCCTGCTGACCTACGCCAGCCACCGCGACGTCCGCCTCATCTACGTCATCTGCGAGGTCGCGTACCGCCTCGTGGCCGACGGCTCAAAGGGGATCAAGACCCTGGCCGACCTCAAGGGGAAGAAGGTCGGGTCCATGAAGGGCACGTCGGCGGGCTACTTTGTCAGCAAGCTGCTCGGCACGGCGGGGCTGGCCGATAGGGACTACACGATCGTGTCCGGGAACGTGTGCATGAAGGCCCCCTGCGGGGCGGGCACGTTCCCGGCCATGATCAAGCAGGGCCAGGTCGACGCGTTTGGCATCTGGGAGCCGGCCGTCGAGCTGGGGGCGCAGGCGCTGGGGGCCGACAGGGCGGTCATGTTCGGGGGCGACCCCAAGATCTACCGGGAGGTGTACTCGCTGTACACGACGGACGCGAAGCTGGCGGACCCGGCGACGAGGAAGGACATCGTGGCGTTTGTGGAGGCGCTCAACAAGACGCTGGATGTGTTTACTAACAAGCCCGAGACGGTGTATGCCGATGTCGCGGCGGCGGTGGGGATGGATGTCGATGTGGTCAAGGCGGTTTGGCCGGTGCACAAGTGGACGGGGAGGTGGGGGGATGATATGCTGGATTTCATCACGCAGGAGCAGACGTGGCTTGCCGGGCAGAACAGGCAGCAGGCTATCTCGAGCGCGGATCTGGCCAAGTTCCTCGATTCGGATATCTTGGATGCGCTGTGATTTGGTCTGCTGGCATTGTTCGAGTTTGCTTGACGGAGAAACTCTGAGAGAGTGATTGTGTGTAACGTGGGAGAGTGTATGTAGTTGGTTCTCTTGGCAGGGTCTCTTGGCATGGCGTGCCAAGACGTGTACCTAAATAACGGGCCATCTGAGTGGCTCAGCAAGAAGATTCAAAACCTCTTGGCTCACCGTCCAATTGGCCGACTGTCCCGTGTACTCCTGGGTGTGTCGCTGTTGGCAACGGCTTCATAGAAAATGGAAACGAATGAATGAGTTGCACAGAGGTAGATTCTGGCATGTCTCACCCAAGCTCCACTGTCTTGCTCCCTTTGGCCGACTCGGTGTAGATCCTGAATCCTTCAGGGCAGGGCCAGGTGGCGCGGTAGGAATGCTGTTGCCTGCGCCGCACTGCACTCCCTTGATAATAGAAAGTCATCCTCGCAAGTCTAAGGAATCCACCCGGGCGGGAAATGTTTGCAAAACCCCAATTGTTGTTGCGACCAATCCGAATCCGAACCCACGATGCCGTCGTCAACCTCTCCTCGGCTCATCTCAATCGACGTCCTCCTCCGTCGCACTACCATCATCTCCTTCCCGGCGGCCTTCATCCTGCTCCTAATCCATGGCATCTCGGCCCAGCTGGCTTTCCCGGCCCTGGGTCTGCTGCCCCTCGCGGCCTCGGCCTTCCTCGGCGTCTTCATCCTCAACCGCGATCGAGTCGCCGCTCTCGGCTCTCCCATCCAGTCGCTGACCCCCTACAACATCTTCGTCTCGGATATCGTCATCGCCGCCTCCTTGCTGGCCTTCTTGATCCCGAGCTGGATCATGCTGACGGAATCCCACCCGCGGGGCCTGGTTGTTCTGGGGACGTATGGGACCGTGTTCATGATGGTTGACTTGTAAGGCCAGACGACGCTCTTGAGGGGCTTGAGAGAGGGCTGACAGGAGTTGCTGTTTGCAGTGCCATTCATGTGTACCTGGCTGGTAACCACTTTCTGCACCTCTTCGCCTTTCGGGCCTGCGATTGCCCGCACTGCCGGAGTGGCTCGCTGCAGGGCCAGCCCGGACCCGACACGCTCGAGATAACCATTTCTAGTGACGACGCTGGAATGGAATTTGGCGACAGGGCCGTTGAGGCTGGATGTATGCGTGAGACGACCCCTATGCTGTCTCGAGCGCAGATGGTATGAAGGATTTAACCGGCTTGTGGGTTGTTGCCTCGGTATCTGTGCTGGTTCTCGTTGTTGCGCCTGTGTTGTCATGGTGCGTGCCGATAGGCCGCTTTCTGCGCGTTGGCAAGCGTTGTATTTTCACTTGTCGGTAGGAAATACGTTGAACTTATCCTTATGGAAACCTGTCACATTGCTCTTCTAATCACAAGGAGTGTGATCAGCAGATGTCGGGACCCTGAACCATTAGTTTGGTGGTCCATGAGCCATTCGAGACACAAGAGAGTGGATTAGGCAGCTGTGATAGAGAAGTGAGAATAGGGTGGCAGAATCTTGACAAATGTTAAGAGCATGAAGAGGCCGAGGCCGAGGCCCTGTCCCTATTCACATACCCCACAGAAGGACCCTTCATCGGCTTTTATTTTATTTTCATTTCTCTTTTCAAACACAACTGAGAAGGGGGTAAGAGCACATCTTTAGGGTTGAGAATAATACCACGCGCTTGCCTTCATTCTCTCACTCGCCGCTCATATCGAACTGACAGGGTTATCCCATTTTAGCCAAGCGTTATTTTCCGTTTTACACTTGTTTTGGCAGTGTTCTCTTCTTTCTCCAGCGCAGCGTCTAAACTTTGCCCCGCCCAGGACTGCTCTCTGTATTACTCAGGAATGTCTTTCTTCCTATAGCCAACTTTCTCTAGCTCGAAGAAGCTACAAATAAGCAGGGAATAATCGGGATAGGTATTCAGTAGGATCGCAAAGCTGCTTATGATTATCGAGCTATCTTGGGGAACGAAGATGGAGCAAGGTTCGTATAAACCAATCGCGACTGAGGGATTATCAATGAAAAGATGACATCAAGATGATCTGCAGTAAAATAACCTTGTTTGGTACAGCTGTGGACCCCGCCGTGCAGGGTCCAACGGCGCCATTGATGCCTTGCAGAATCCCCCTGAATGGCCTCCACTCAGAGACCCAATGGGTACCCTGTTAGCACGCACGTTGCCAAACGTGCCTGCCGACAATTGATTGCGCTGCAGAGCCTCGTGCCAGAGATGCTATCAAGATATTGGGCGCATACCGCTACAGTTCCAGCCGTTAGATCCCGAACGCCACTTGGCACTGCGTGGGGGTTGTGAAACTAGACAAAGATTAGACTGGTAGTGTCTTGGCTTGAGATACTGTGATGAACGTGTACGGATGGGAGGAAGTAGTTGGATGGCGAGGCAGCGATGCCCTTGTGGAGGAGTAGATTGATTCCGAACGTGCCAGAAAATGAAGGATTCAAGCCTCGAGATGATTATTACTTATATACAGAGACCTGGGGCAACATTCCGCTGACATGACAGTGTCTAGCATCACGATCTGCTCTCGCCTGTACCAAGATGTGGTCTCTTGGAATCTTCTCCGGCACGGTTCTCTTGGCCGCCACAGCTACGGCCAGCTTCGACGGCAACCTCAACTATGCCAGTCCCTCTAGGCGCCATGCCAACCTCGGGATTGATGTGCCCCTGGTCGAGCGTCGATCCTGGAAGCGCGGCAACGTGGCATACGAGCCCTCTGAGCTGAGTTTCACCCATGGAGTGGCCTCCGGAGATCCCTGGCCCGAAAGCGTCATCCTGTGGACGCGCATTGCGCCGTCAAACCAGTCCGACAAGAGCACCGTGACCGTTGATGGCTTGTCACCCTTGTACAACCATGAGACCGAGCGGTATATCAAGGCAGATCCGAGCCCCATCTGTGTTGAGTGGAAGGTCTTTAAGAGCAAATGTTCAAAGGGCGCGGACAATGTTGTGGTCAGCGGCAAGGCATACACGACCTCGGATATCGACTACACTGTCAAGGTTTGATCAAAAGGTTTCCAATGAGGGACCACGACGATGGCTAACGTTCTGTGAATTCAGGTTGAAGCTGAGGGACTTGAGCCACTGACTAAATACTACTATCAGTTCACTGTTTGTGGCTCAAACAACAAGAGCCCTATTGGGAGAACCAAGACCGCTCCTACCGCCGATGATGATGTGTCTAGCCTCAGCTTCGCCGTATTTTCCTGCAGCAACTTCCGTGAGTTGGCGGAGGCACAGACCGAGTGATTCCAACTTTCAGCTAAACAACAGCCATGCAGCCAACGGATACTTCAATGCGTACGGAAATGCTGCCAGGAAGGACAAGCACGACTATGTCATCCATCTTGGCGACTACCTGTACGAGACCGGAAAGGGGGGCGAGCGGGCTACTGCCCCGTCGGGCACCATCTTCACTCTTCATGATTACCGGACCCGGCACGGGCTGGTAAGTGCCAATTAACCAATTGTGGCAGCGCAGTGCTGCCAATGCCGAGTAAACATACCGCTGAAACAAGGCAGTATCGCACCGATGCCGATCTTCAACTGCTCTCCAAGGACTTTGCCTGGATTCCTACCTGGGACGACCACGGTGAGGCACCACTTTTCTTTTTCTTAGTCAACGACAAATTCAAAATCTGACAATGGAACAAGAGTTCGCGGATAACGGGTACAGAGACGGATTCAGCGGCCTGAACAACACCGAGGATTCTTTCTTGAACAAAGGCCCACAGATCAGCGTCGACACCCGAAAGGTCAATGCCGTGCGGGCCTACTTTGAGTGGATGCCTATCCGGTAAGCCAAACGCCTCGATAACTCTTGATTATCTATTGCGTCGCATGGAATTTGACGTAGAGGCTCAGACAAACCGACCTGGATGACGGCCTGCGAATCTGGCGGTCATTCCAGATGGGCAAGTTGTTGGACCTCGTCATCCTCGACACGAGGAACTACGATCGCAGTATCACCTCTCTCGGTAAGTGTTTGAAACGGGGAGAAACTTGGGTGACGCCTCTATACAGACTGACAAAAGCGTAGGATGGAATGACAAATACATCGATCGTCTCCGAGATGACCCTAGCCGAACTTTGATGGGCTCACGCCAAGAGAATTGGTTCTACAAATCGCTGAGCGAGTCCAAGGAACGCGGTGCTGCCTGGCGAATTGTCGGCAACCAGATCATCTTCTCCCGCATCTTTGAGAGCGACGCGGGCGCCTTGAGCGGCGACAACTGGAATGCAAGAACCCCCCAAAAGATATTTACTCAACCGTTTAATGGGGCTTGATGCTGATGATGGTGGTAAAACAGGGCTATATTGCCAACCGAAACAGGACTCTGCAGCATCTCTACGACAACGAGATCGGGAACAACATCTTCCTCGCTGGAGACAGCCACCAGAACTGGGTGAGCAATTTCAAATTGGCGCCGACATGAAAGTGTTATGTTCTCTTGCATTACTGACTGCCCGGACACACTATCAGGTCTCCGACTTGGCGTGGCTCGGAACTAAAAAGTACGAGTCAGAGAGCGGCGCAGGGAGCATCGGCGTCGAGTTCGCCGGCACTGCCGTTAGCTCCAGCGGCCGAGCCGGTCCCATCGAGCCCAATGCTGGGGATTACGCCCGCGGCATGATCAGGCGGAACGAGGAGATGATGTGGCAGGAGGGTTACTACCGGGGTTACTTCAACCTGCTTGTGACGCCGAAGGAGGTTACCGCCCAGTTCTTTGGTGAGTCACCGCATCGATTTACACTCTTTTCTTTTTTTTTTGCTTTTTCTTTATCTCACATTGACTTCATCTGACACCTCGCGTTTAACAGGCTGTCCCTCCGTTGCTACTCGCAACGGCTGGGATCTCCCGCTCGCCAACTTTACCGTTCTGTCCGGTGACAATCACCTGCAGAGGCCGATTGCCGGCGGAGAGGCTGAGTCTGGCGCGCTTAGGTTTGGAGAGATTAAGCATACAAACTTGACTTTGAACACTGAGACTGGAGAGTGGAAGGTTATTGGTTTTGACAAGATGTTCATTTAGATCGATCAGATGAGAATGGCATTTACAGTGTCATCTCGGTCCACCGTTAAATGGAATAGATAATGTCTGTCATTCCTCCTGTGCCAGAAGCACCCCATTCTTAACCAGGGCCATGACAAAACCCTTGATCGCCTGCACGGCAACGTCGGCGATGCGATCCGCACCTTCGAATCTCGGATCGAAGGCGGCAACGGTGAGCGACAGCGGCTGGGTCTTGGCCGCAATGGCTTCCAGGCATCCCAAGAGGTCATCCTCAAACAACCCCCCCGGAGCTGAGAACTGGTTCACCTTCCCCAGAGAAACATCAAGGCAGTCGAGGTCCAGATGCACAAGCTTAGGCTGACCCCTATGCCGCTCACCATCCAGCGCCGTCCCCAGCTCACCCACAAAGTCCACCTTCCTGCCCGCATCACCCCAGACCACATCATAACCCGCCTCCTCAACCCGCTGCCGCTCCAGCGCCGTCACGTCCCGCAACCCGCAATGGACCAGCCCGTCCAAGCTCAGAGGCCTAAACCCGGGGATTGTAGCCAACAGGCCCTTCCAGCACAGCCCCGCCAGCATAGCGATGGGCATCGAGTCAAAGTACCCGCTGGCCAGCGTGTCGGGCGTGTTGAGGTCGTCGTGCGCGTCGAACCACACGCACCCCAGCTCTTTGTCGGTGACGCACCCGGACTGCAGCAGGCCCGCCGCAACGCCCACGCTCGCGCCACAGTCCCCCGACACGACGATGGGGAAGGAGCCCGCGGCGCGGGCCCGCGACACGGCGAGCGAGGTCCGTCGGAAGAGCTCGAAGATGCGCGGGATGTCGCCGTCGAGGGGCGTGGAGGGGGAGGAGGGGTCGAGGTCGTCGACTATGGAGAGGAGGGGCACGCCGGTGGAGCGGAGGGCGGCGAGGAGGTTGTGCGAGAGGAGGCGGGGTGGGCCGGCGCCGGGGCCGAGGTTGCGGAGGCCGTTGTGGTAGGGGGAGAGGATTAGGGTGAGGGATTTGAGCGGGGGTGGGGGTGGGGGTGGCATTTTTGGGAGAGGAAATTCGAGTTTGATTTTGACGGTGTATTGTTTTTCTCTTCTTCCTTGAAAATGAATCGAGGACTTGCCATGCTTTGGTTGAGGGGTAATTATTGTTGCTCACGGGATGACTCTCTCTGCAAGGGCGCCGTTGACATGCATGGATGACATGGGTGACAACAAGACCAATCGGCGCGGTTCCATAATAGACGCGAACACGAACGAACAAAATGACAGCGCAAACTTGATCGGCTCATCATCACCTGCGCGAAAACTTGGACCACGAACCCAAACCTGCTGTTTCGAAGTGATGGGCCCGTGATGAGAAGTCAATTATTTGTCTTGCGGAATGGCTTTTACGACCAGGTCAAGCTTTGCTCGCTGGTCTCATCAGCAAAGTTCCGTAATATTTCGACTCTGTCGTCACCAAACACAACCCTCACCAGTCTATTATTACCCTCCTCCCTGGAGATTTCCCACAAATGGGCTTGCATTCAAGGGGATCGCGACTTCTAGCAAGTCCATGACATCCGGCGGCGACTCTGATCCCCCGCCGTTTCAATACGAGCATCTTGAAGGAGTTGAGAGGCTGGAAAAGTATCGCCCTGGTGGATATCAACCCTATCCTCATAGGGGATATCCTTCGAAACCGATACCGAGTGGTTCACAAGCTTGGATATGGAACCTACTCAACCACTTGGCTCTGCCGAGACCATCAGTCTGCCAAATACGTTGCGGTCAAAGTCGGCACAGCAGGATCAAACCCTAAAGAGGCTGATACCCTCGATTTTCTTGACGCGCCCTCCCCTGCCCTCCTTGCCCGTCCCGGTGCGGGAATGATACCCTCGGTCAAAGATAGATTCGTCCTCTACAGTCCCAATGGCGCCCACCCTTGCTATGTAACGAACCCCGCAAGGTGTAGTATTTCCGGTGCGAAAGACGGATCATACAATCGCCTGTTCCAAGCCAGTACGGCTCGCTCGCTCATCGTACAGCTGGTCCTCGCTGTCGAGTACATCCACGCCAGAGGAATTGTTCATGGTGGTCAGTGTTGATGTGGCTGTAGTTTGGCAGCCTGATACTAATACAATTACCGTCCACATTTAGACCTCCACCTCGGTAACGTCCTCCTTGGCCTTCCAGACAACCTTGACCAGCTCTCAATCGAGCAGGTATACAAAAAATACGGCGCACCTGCTTCGGAGCCGGTTGTTCGACTTGACGGCCAGCCACTTGAACCCGGCGTCCCATCCACCACCTCCCCTCCAGTCTGGCTCGGAAAACCCTCCGAGGAATTCTCCTCTTCAGGATCCAGAGTCCTCCTCAGCGATTTCGGAGAGGCCTACTCACCCTCAACAGAGCCTCGACACCACTCCCACGCCCCCATATCCTTCGTGCCCCCCGAAGCCATCTTCGAGCCAGAACGAGGCCTGTCCTTCTCGTCAGACACCTGGACTCTCGCGTGCGCCGCGTGGGCGATACTCGGGCAGCGGCAGTTGTTCGAGGACATCCTCGCCACGCAGGACGACGTCACAGCCGAGCAGGTCGATGTCTTGGGGAAGTTGCCTCTGGCGTGGTGGGAGAGGTGGGAAGCGAGACACGAGTATTTCGATGAGGAGGGGAAGCCGAACCGGGACCGCCATGTCAGGTCTTGGGAGGGCAGGTTTCAGAGGCATATCCAACGGCCGCGAAAGGAGGCTGGAATCCCTGGGTTTGAGGAAGAGGAGAAGGCTGCTGTTTTGGATATGTTGCGGTCGATGTTGGCTTTTGCGCCGGAGCAGCGGTTGACGGCAGGGGGTGTTTTGGAGTGTGAGTGGATGGTGAAATGGGCGTTGCCAGACTTCGAGAAGTCTCACAGCATGTCAACGTGAAGCCGGAGACAAGGTTGAGAAGCACTCTGATATAATAAGAATCTCAACTCTTCAGGCTCTCTTATGCCAAGAATTTTTCACGTTAAGCATTGGAGATTAGGTACCGTCCATCTGCCGTAGCACCTCATTATTCAAATGCCTGCCAGCCAAGATTATGCGAGGGCATTTGAAGGCGACCTACCAACTGACAGCTCAAACCTGCCATGCCGCCGAAAAGCCAAAGCCTCAATCCACAACACCCAACGGCAAGACAGAGATATAATCCAATGGCGCCGCCTCATTCCCATTCGCCTTCCCCGTGATCTTCACTGTGTCCCCTTTCTCGATGGTAACATTCCTAAACGTCACCCTCGCCGCCGAGTGTCCGTCCAGCGCATCCGACGGCTCCTTCCCCAGACGATCCTCGATGTCGCCCGTCCACGCGCCGATCTTCTCATCATTAATCAAGATCTCCCACTTCGCCTTCCCCGGGTTGACGTCGTAGTAGTTGACCGCGATGTCGTACGTCCCCGACGGAACGTCCAGCGACGAAGATACGGAGCTCCCGCTACCGCCGCCGCCGCCGCTGGCGGTCACGGCGACGCCGCCTGAGGCTGTCTCGGGTGGGCTGACGTTGGAGCGGCTGTAGCCCGATAGACGCATGGTCTCGGCCTCGATGCGGTGCGTGTGGTTGCCCACCCGGCCGTGGTCGTCGCGTATGCCCGAGAGCTTGTTGTAGAAGGTGCAGATGGCGTCTCGCCAGACGAGGGAGTGGCCTGCCTGGTAGCGCAGACGGTAGAGAACGTGCTCGTACCGCTCGTCGTCGAGCTTGCCTTTGAGGGTTTCCCATAGTGTTGGAAAGGATTGGGCGGCTGCGGCGCCGGCGTAGTGGGCGTCGTAGAAGTGCTGGATTACGGTGCTGCCTGATTTTAGCTTGTGGGTGTATGGGAGGTGGTGGAACCAGAGGATCAGGTTGTCGGGCGTCTTTTCTACGTTCTCGTAGACGGCGGCAACCTGTCTTCGGTTAGCTGTGTCGACACCGAACTAATCTATCGCGACGTTGTGAAGTGACATACCGCCGGAGGATATTGGCCAGCGTTTCCTGTCCCACTGGCAACCGAACGATCCATTCCGATACCATTCTTGTCAGCTCGAGTCCATTGACCCCAGCCGTTGCCATCCTGGGACGCAGGATTGGGACCGTAGTGAGTATGCAGAATGTCTGTCAAGGTCTGTACCCCGAGGTTGCCCGTGTAGTTCTCGTATGCCGGCCAAGATTCCATGGACATTGTCGTGATAACATCGAGGACGTCAGGGTCAAGACCAAATGTTAATCGAGTCCAGTCCTGAAGCATCGCTATTGACAGGTGGTCAGCTTGGGGTCTGGAATGATATGGAGAACCTCCTGCGTAACTGCCATACCTTCAGACCCCTCTGTAGGATTCCAGGCAAGACGACCATATGCGTATAGATTCGACATGGCGAGATGGCTACCCAACCAATTCAAATCTTGTCCGACATTGACGACCCCAGCGAATCCTCCCAGCGGCTGTGCTTTCTCAGGACGCTTGCCCTCGAGGATGTCACGCACAAAATACTGCTCGTTGTTCACTCGCAGGTCAAAGTCCAGTATTTCCTTCCAGAGGGGCGCCAAGTAAACCAAATGGCACTGCTGGCCCAGATACTCCTGCGTAACCTGCAGCTCGATGGCCGCGTTCGACTTCAGCAGGTTCGCGAACAGCGGCGAGGCGGGCTCCCGGACCTGGAAGTCGATGGGGCCGTACTTGACCTGCACGACGACATTGTCGTCGAACTTGCCGTCCAGCGGCCGGAAGTACTCGACGGCGGCGTTGGCGCGGTCCGCCTTCTTGTCGTTGTAGTCCAGCTGGTCGTAGACGAAGGCCCGGAACATGACGATGCCGCCGTGCGGCTTGACGGCCTTGGCGAACATGTTGGCCCCGTCGGCGAGCGTCCGGTGGTACGTGATCGGGCCCGGCTGGCCTTCTGAGTTGGCCTTGACGAGATACCCTGCGAAGTCGGGGATGCGCTTGTAGACTTGGTCTGTCTTCTGCCCCCACCACTTGATGACGGAGGCGTCTAGCGGATCGAAGGTGCTGAGGCCGCCCACGGACTGGGGTGAGGCGAAGTTGAGTGACATGCCCACCTGCACGCCGTACGGTCTGAAGGCATCCGCGATCCTGGCCATGCCGTCGAGGTTCTTGTCGCTCAGGAGGTTGGCGTCGGCGTTGACGTTGTTGGGCACGATGGCGTTGATCCGGATGGACGACAGCAGCCGCGCGTATTGGGAAACCCGGGTGAGATTGCTCAGGACCTGGTCGTTGGCGAAGAAGATGGAGTCGCCGCCGTAGCCCCTCTCGATGCTGCCGTGCCCGCCGCGGTTGTTCATGTTGTCCCAGTGGTTTGCCCAGCGGACTGGCACTGCTGGATTGGAGGCATAGGAAACACTGGAGAAGTTCCCCTGGGCCAGCATGGAGAGATACTCAAAGGTTCCGTAGAGCGCGCCCCTCGCGTTCTGGCCGATGATTTGGACTGGACCGCCCGAATCCGTCCTGAGCCAGAAGCCGTCCGCCTTCAAACCCTGAGCCTCGGCCGGAGCGCTGCCACAGGCATCAGCGTATGCGTCGGCTGTCCCAATAATTACCACTGATGAAGAATTGCAGTCGGGCTTGACCTCTTTGCTGAGATCCTTGGAGAATATGCCCCTGAACCCCTTCGTCAATTCTATTCCAGCCGTGAAGACTGGCTGTCCCTCGACGGCATCGAGGAGGACAATGCCCGAGGGGAGAGAGTCGAGGTGGGGGGCCACCACATCTTCCGGCAGAGGAGCATATCGTAGCCACCCGTCTAGGCCATTCTCCGCGGCGACGAGGCCGAGAGAAGCCGCCACAACGAAGCCTCTCGTGAGAATCATTATGAAGGGTATGGAGGGTTGTTTGGGACAGACATGCCGGCAGAACTCGGGAAATAGTGTTGGATCTGTATTTCCTCGGTCCTCACCGTGATCATCTCCCGAATCCAATTGGGCCGGCATATAATTCTCCTTGGCGTCTACAACGCGATGCGACAAGACGGCTAAGATCGTCAGGATTTCAGGCTATACCATCCACTTAGATCCGCCACTGGGGATCCAGTACCCCATAGTAGAAAGTCCGTTGACTTGGAGTGTAACATAATGTTACAGTGCCCCATTAATTGTCGGGTCAACTGGGGAGAAACCTGGCTCCATCTCGCCCTCTCTCATGCTGCTTGGGTAGGTATTCGCTTCAGAAGGATAATCATGACAATTGATTCCGCTGTCTTGTCCATGGATTGGTCCAATCGGAAGACCTGACTGCAGAAAGATATTGGCAGTGTGCCTGGCACCAGTTACCAAGCTCAGCTGTCGATTATCTTCGCAGGCAGAGCAGAGGCTGTGCAACCAGAGAGTCACGAGACACGTGGAACAAATGGAAATCTGGTGTTGTAGAACCTAGAATATCAATTCAGGATCGATTGCTGAGAGAGGTACTGTCCTTGCCCAAGCTCTGAGGACCACCATTGTCCGCCTTTCCCATCGACCGTCCAGCATCCGTCGCCGCCACCGCACGCCGCGCTGAACGCCTCGCCGACCATCGCTCTGCAAGGCAACAGTCAGATTTCCGAAAACATCAACGGAGCGGAGAACATCTTACCGCTGACGATCTGAACAAAGGTAAAGACAGTCAGGACGACCAGCAGCATGGGCACGAGTTGGCCAAAGGTGGTGGGGTCGTCTTCGGGGTTCAGGCCACCGTCCAGCTGCATCCACCCCGAGCCGTGGACCCAGCCCCGGAGCCTCGACATGTACGCGACCGAGTCGACGACGGTCCACCACGAGATGGCCATCCCCGCGAGCAGGTAGACGGCAAACACGCCGTCCAGGACCCTGACGATCCGCGCCGGCGGCCGGAAGGAGGGGAGCGTGGGTATGGCGCGCTGGGTGAAGCGGCCGAACTCGACGAGGATGGTCAGGGCAAAGAAGAAGAGCATGGCCAGGTAGTGATTCCAGCCGTGGATCTTGTTGCCCGGGTCGCTGTCGACGAGGGCGTCCCGCAGGGCGTCGGTGCCGGACAGGGAGTGCGCGATGGTGGTGGCGAGATGGGAGGCGTCGGTCTGGAAGCACGCCGCGGAGAGGATCATCAGGCTGTCGGTCGCGTTGGCGGGCGGTACCTCGGTGGGGAATCCGGCTGCGACGGCGCCCTGGTTGGAGAGCAGGAGGCCCGTTGCTAGGTAGACGCCCACGGTGACGACGATGCGGAGGAGGGCGACGAGCGGGTAGCGCCAGTAGTTCCGGGCGACGGTGACGGCCCCAAGGTGGGTGGCGCAGGTCAGGAGGAGCATGTTGGCGACGATGTTGTAGTGGTATGCCGAGATGTTGCAGCCCTTGAGGTAGCGCAGGGTGATGGCGTAGGCGGCGCCCGTGAAGACCTGCTGGTCGCTGCAGGACAGGACGAGGGTCTCGAGGAGGTCGGTGATGTTGAACCTGTGTTCCTGGCTAGACTTCTCACTGGGCAGGGGAGTCAATCACTGCATTCCTGACGCGAAAGGCCGGGGGGGAAGAGAGGGGGGGAGACGGGAAGACAAACTGTTCTGGCAGACGACTCTTCCATCCGAAGATGTACTTGGAAAACCACCACAGAACGCTAATAGTGCTCAGCAGCAACGCGAATGAAGTGACCGCCGTGAACGCAGCGAGGATCTGGGTGGGTTTTGTCAGCCGATTATCCTGCCTGGGCACTGGACAATGTAAATTATTACCCCAATACCAGCAATATCTGGATCCGCAGCGAAGCTCCCACGGGTGATCCCACCGATGGCACTGTCAGTGCTGTTTGGCGGGCTGCAGTCAAGGGTTACACCGTAGTGCGTCGCACAGAAGGGGATGGAGACATATGCGCCCATGGTGACGGTCCCTGTGGGAACTCTGTGTTGCGATCAAGCTCGGCCGGCGAGCAGACTGAGAAGTTGGAGAATTCGCAGAGTCGAAGACGTGCCTGCCGCGGTCGCAGAAACAGCCGGTCTGATCTAGGGCCTTGGAGAGCATTCTTATGATTATCTGTCTGTCTGTCTTTGTCCCAAACTGGTGATGCAGCTCCATATGCAGCCCCTCCAAACCCCTACCTGGCAGTGAGCTCACATTTGATGCGCATCGAGGGGCACAGACAGCTCTGGGATGTGGTAACCAATGGTAGCAGTGTGCCAGCGTGGCGGAGTCCAATCAGGAGGTGGAGGAGACAGAGCTCCTACCAACTGCAGAATTTCTGACACCTTTGCGACACAACAGACTATCCCATGCTGCAGGGACGCAACCAGGTCAATCTAAGCCTTGTTCACATGCTTGTTGCCCGTTTACCGACACGATTCTGCATGCCAAGATGAAGTATGACCCGAAATTACAACATACCCTAGAGTCTTGCCTTTTCAACCTTGGCTTCCCCTGATGCCGATGACCCGCGCCCTGTGTCTCCGCTAATCTCCTCCCAGCCGAGCACCCATGCTTCCACCGCTCTACCCAAGCCCTCAATCTCTTCAAATGTGTTCCCAGCGTGGAGACATATCCTCACCCTCTCCCTCCCCTCTGGCACCGTCGGCGCCACAATCGGGCGCACCATGAACCCGCTCTGCTGGCAGTGCTGTGCTAAGCTACGCGGATGCGACGTGAAGAGTGGGATAATGGGCGACTTCGGTTTATCAGCGTTTAGACGAAGAAGTATGGGTGAAGGGTGGTGACGAAGAAGTATTGAGGCGATGAGATTGTAAGCATGGGAACTGATCTCGCGCAAGTGGCAGATTAAGGGATCAGCCCTTCCGCTCGCCAGGAAGTCGTATGTGACCTCTATACTTGCAAGGGAGGTGAAAGCCAACGAGGTCGTGTAGATGAGGCTGCGGGCGTAGTTGATGAGGTAAGAACGTGTGGTAGGGGAGCAAAGTACAATGCCTTCAAGTCAAGTCAGCCTGATCGAAAATTAGATGCTTTAGCAGGCACAAAGGGAACGTACCTCCAGAGCAGCCCATCGCTTTACCAAAGCCATGTACTCGCGCCCAGATACGGTCTTCAAGGCCTAATTCGCACACGAGCCCACGCCCCTTGTCACCAAATATGCCAGTTGAGTGCGCCTCGTCGACGATTATGTAGCCGTTTCCTCGGGGCAGGAAACGCTCGACACACTCGACGATATCGACCAGGTGCGCTAAGTCTCCATCCATGCTGTACACACCTTCAACAGCAACAAAGACGTTCCTCTGCCCCTCTCGGACCAGACGTCCTTCGGAGCACTCTTGGAGATCTCGCAAGACCGCCTCAAGGCTCTTGAGCTCCTTCGTCGCAACTGCCGACTTCTCATTCCCCTTGCCCCGATCATCATAGACGCGGTTATGTGCAAATGGCACTCTCCTGCCAGCTCGACTAAGTCTCAGGCCATCATGCACGCTAGCGTGGATGAGCTCGTCGTAAACAACAACATCGCCCGGCTGCGGGACGCAACCGAACAGGCCGAGGTTCGCTTCCGTCGCTGAGTTAAACAGCAGCCCGTCCGCCGCGTGGTGGAAGTCGGCAATTCTGCGCTCCAGCGACTCTGCCAGAACGGAGTTGCCGTCTAGGAGGCGAGAGCCGCCCGATCCTAGCAGTCCGAGATTCGGGGTGTTGTTATCGGCAGCATCGTGGGACTGCAGCCTGGAGAGGTAGGCGCGCCGGACGTCGGGATGCGACGAGAGTGAGAGATAGCCATTGGACGAGAAGTCTGCTGTGCCGGGCGGCACGGTGGTCAGACGGCGGAGCCGGTTGCGCGATTGGCGGCGGGCGAGCAATCCGGCTAGCACGTCGTCCAGATGGCTGCTTGGTTTGGGCATTGCGACGGTGGAAAGATGGAGGCCACTCGTTGATTTATCTGTTTATTACACTTTCCCCCAGCCACCCAGTTGGCCGTCATCGAGTCATCACATTAAAATACCCACAAACAGCCAAGATCAAGAAGATTTGAGGCCAATAGTGAGCGGTTTATTTCTGCCAGCACTCGAACGGAATATCCCGCACAGGGGTCTTTGGCCCTACGGTAAGCGAGAAATATGGGACCAAGCAAAACCCGCGCTCCATTCTTGACATCTGACTCTACTCTTTGACTGCAACATCTAAGCTGTCCCGGCAACCCAACCAATTGGGGCATAACCGTGGCGACGAATAAAAATCAAGCCAGGCTGTAGGCTGTACGGCGGAAAAGATGCTAGAGCCTGTTGGCTCGCTGCTGTGGCGGTCACTGCGGGTGTACCAGGTCTACGGAGCTAACACCGATGTCGGCAAGACCGTCTTCACCACTATTCTGTGTAAAGCCGCCAACAGAATCTGGCGACACGGGGAGACATCATTTCTCAAGCCCATTTCGACGGGACCTCAAGATGAAGCTGATGATCGGTGTATGTCAAGCTTTCCAATTCTCTCTGTAATATTGGTCGAAATCGCGCTCACCCTTAATTGCTCATGAACAGACGAGTTGATCGCGATATCCTCCCTCCCATCTAACTCGGGGAATGTCTGACGAGATCTTTTAGCCATATCCAAACCTTCGCTCCTGGTGTGAATCACGAGACGCTGGTCCAGTACGAGCTCGCTGCAAGTCCGCATATTGCGGCACTTCGCTCGAATAAAGTGAGAATCTAACATGCATCTTACCGAGTATACCCTTCGTATTTAACTAATCCGGCCCCAAGCCGATCCCGTCAGACGAGACCCTTCTAGCAAAAATTCATCGTGCTGCTTCCCACCGTGCCGCCCGCGGGCCGGGATGGCTGTTCGTCGAGACAGCTGGCGGTGTTCATTCTCCAGGGCCATCTGGGACGACGCAGGCAGATCTGTATATGCCGCTTCGACTCCCCGTCGTACTCATTGGCGACGCTAAATTGGGCGGCATCTCGCAGACTATCTCTGCGTTTGAATCTCTGAAGATTCGTGGCTATGATGTCGAGGCAGTCCTGCTCTTCCGAGACCAACTTTACAAAAATCATCTCTACTTGGCCGACTATTTCCGTGGGCAGCATAACATTCCAGTCAGGTCAATGTCGGAACCACCGAAGCGTGACGAGAACCCCAGGACGGACCAAGAGAGTATGTCCCAATACTACGATGCGACAAGTCGTGACAACACCGCGAGCGAAATCCTCGAGCGTCTGGATCGCCGCCACCACGAACGCATCGCCCGCCTCGAATCCATGAGCCGCGAGGCGGTCAACAAGATCTGGTACCCATTCACGCAGCAGAAGCACCTCTCTCCAGACCGCATCACCGTCATCGACTCTGCGCGCGGCGACCACTTCCAGACCCTCGCGCCTCCTCCTCCTCCTCCTCCCCGGCAAGCGTCCAGCCCGCAACACCCCCCTCTTCTACAGCCCTCCTTCGACGGCTCCGCCTCGTGGTGGACGCAGGGCCTCGGCCACGGCAACCCGTCGCTGGCCCTGGCGGCCGCCTACGCGGCCGGCCGCTACGGCCACGTCATGTTCGCCGAGGCGGTGCACGAGCCGGCGCTCGCGCTGGCTGAGGCGCTGCTGCGGGGCGCGCGGAGCGGGAGGCTCGCGCGGGCCTTCTTCTCCGACAACGGCAGCACCGGAGCCGAGGTGGCGCTCAAGATGGGCCTGCGCGCGGCGAGGGTGCGGTATGGGTGGGCCGCAGGGGAGAGGATCGGCGTGCTGGGTCTGAGGGGTGGGTATCATGGCGATACGATCGGGGCTATGGATTGTGCGGAGCCGGGGACGTTTAATGAGAAGGTCGAGTGGTATGAGGGGAAGGGGTTTTGGTTCGACTACCCGACTGTTAGGTGTGCTGGTGGGAGGTGGGCTGTTTGTGTTCCTGATGAGCTGAAGGGGCAGCTGGGTGATGGACGGGACCATGCCTCGCTTTCTGACGTGTTTGATGTCGAGGGCAGGGAGCGAAGAGGTGAGGGTACAGAGTACGAGCGGTACATTGTCAACAGGCTCGAACGCCTCCAAGCCGAGGGGCAGAAGTTCGGATCCCTCATTGTGGAACCTGTCGTCCTCGGTGCTGGGGGTATGGTACTTGTGTAAGCCGACGAACTCCCCAAATTGTCCACTACCACAGAAAGCTAACTACTACACCCAGAGACCCTCTCTTCCAGCGCACCCTCGTCAACGTCGTCCGCCGTTCACCACACCTATTCGGCTCCACAGTCGCCAACGAGCCGGTCCACGAATCCGACTGGACGGGGCTCCCCATCATCTTCGACGAGGTCTTCACCGGCATCTTCCGCCTGGGCCGCTTCACGGCTTCGTCGTTCCTCGGCGTCGACCCGGACATCTCCGTGCACGCCAAGCTGCTGACGGGCGGCCTGGTGCCCCTGTGCGCCACGCTCGCGTCCGAGAGCATCTTCCGCGCCTTCGAGAGCGACGACAAGAGTGATGCACTGCTGCACGGTCATAGCTATACGGCGCACGCTGTTGGGTGTCAGGTCGCGCTGCAGAGCCTGAGGGAGATGAAGAGGATGGATGAGGGGGGGGATTGGGGCTGGGCGAAGAGGGGTTGGCAGGGTGCGTCTAGTTCTGGTCAGCGGCGGGATGAGATGAAGTCCGTCGTCTGCTCGGATGGGATTGCCGACGAAGCGTCATTGGTATGGTCGGTTTGGAGTCCAGAGTTTGTGGAGTGGATATCGCGTCAGACTGCGCTTGTGGATGGGGTGTGGGCACTGGGCAGCGTCCTTGCCATTGAGATGAAGAGCCCCGACGGGGGTGGATACAAGAGCAACGCAGCCAGGGACTTGCAGGCTGCCCTTTTACGGGGTGATGGGACGGAGAGCAGTCGAAGGTGGAATGTGCATAGCAGGGTGCTGGGTAATGTGCTTTACACAATGGCCAGCCAGAAGACGACGGAGGATGGTGTCAAGCGGATAGAGGGCCTGCTGAAGAAGGCTTTCGCAGAAAGCGCGCATGTTGTTTAGGCAGGCACTGTGGCCAGGGGGAAGAACAAACTATACAGCACATGCGGAATCACTTCATCTTTGGTCTGCAAACTTGACTAGGAGGGTGGAGAGTGCCGAGACTGCAGGCCAACGAGACTGCAGGCCAAATAGAAACTAGAATTCTCTGTATCATCCTGTCAACTGCTTCCTCTCAACTGCTGTAGCGCACACATCTGCTCGACCTTCATGGGCCAGCTGCACCAAGTAAGGTGACTCGTATGTGCTATTGACTCCAACCCAGTCTCCTCGAGTCTTCCAACTCTGCGCGTGGCAGTGTAAATGGTCACTCTGGTTTAGCTCACTTATGGTCGAGCGAGCGAGACTATTTAGTTCCCGATGTGCGCCAACAGGCTGACTGTGCCGCGAGGAACACCCGAAATGACGCCAGAGAGCGCCGTCTGGGCGATGTAGCTGCACAACTGGACCGGGTTGGTGGGTGCTGAACCGAGACCCAGAAGATATGCCGCGAGGCCAGCGATGTGGGGGGTAGCCATCGAGGTGCCGGAGATGGTGTTCTAATTGTAGATTGTCAGCATCAACCCCATTGTTCAGCACTACGAGTTAGAGTCAAGCCAAGCTAAAAAGAACTTACCGTCCTGCTACCGGGCCAGGTGCTGAGGATGTTGGTGCCAGGCGCGAGGATGTCCACGATGCTGCCGTAGTTAGAGTACGACGCAAGCTGGTCATTGCTCGTAGTGGCGCCGACAGTGCAAGCCGACGGCGCCGAGGCGGGCGACGACCTCGCAGCGTCGGCGGCGTCGTTGCCCGCGGCGACGGCCAGGAAGATGCCCGCGTTGGTGATGGAGGCGGCGGCGTCGTTGACGGCGGCCGAGTACCCGCCGCCGAGCGACATGTTGACGACGGCGCCCCGCGGGCAGCTCCGGGTGCGCGCGTCCGAGACCACGTAGTTCATGCCCGCGATCACGCCCGAGTTGGTCCCCTCGCCGTTGGCGTTGAGAACCTTGACCGCGTACAGCTGCGTCTTCTTGGCTACGCCGTAGGTCCGCGAGCCGATGGTCCCGGCTACGTGTGTGCCGTGGCCTTGGCCGTCCGTGTTGGAGCCGTCGCCGGCGTAGTTGGCTAGCCATTTGGCGCGGCCTTCGAAGTCCTTGGGGGTGGGGGTGTTAGTAAAAACTGGGGAAGTCTTGACTGGGATCCTCAGAGGGTGCAAATGAAATGCTTAGTTACCGGGTGCGCAACGTCAATTCCCGTGTCGACGATGTAGGCGCAGGTGCCCGTGCCGGCGGTGGAGTCATAGGTGTAGGTGGTGCCGCCTGGCTTGGAGCTCGACAGGCGGGCAAGACCCCAAGGTGCATTCGTCTGTGACTGCGTTGCCTTGATGCTGACAACGGCATCCTGCTCAATGTATTCGACCTGTGATGGCCTGTCAGTGTGTGCCCTGCTAATTTAGAGCTTTCCTCGCAACTCACGCTGGGGTCATTCCGCAGAGCCTCAAGCTGCTCAGCAGTCAGGCCGGAGGCAAACCCGTTGAACCTTCCCATGTTGTACACGTGGTCGGGGTTGGCCGGGCGGCCGTGCATGGCGCTGTGGACGGATGCGGCTTGGACATCGCCCTTCAACTTGACAATGTACCTGCCCTCGATCAACCGAGCTCCGCGGGGCTTGATCAGAGGAGCAGATTCAGCCCGTCGGGACGGGGCGGCAGCTGCCAGGGTTAGGAGGGAGAGAATGGTCGCGGCGTGCATCTTGAACAGAGAGGACGATGATGGTAATTGACTTGGTGTATTGGCGAGCTGCTCTCGGATGAAGAAACGAGGCAGACACCAGTCGAACGGTGGCGTTGCCTCTTTTTAAACCTTTCCGGACCGACCTCTCCCACATGCAAGCTCGCGGGAGCGGACATATCGGCGTTGACTGTCCTGCAGGACCAAACTCAACTTCCTCATGAGGCAGTTCTCCAAAGCCCCAAACCCGTGGATGCCGAGCGTTTTTTTGGCAGGACACATTGAAGGGCAATGCATCGTGCACTAGCATCAAGGGCGCCAACCGGGGTTTTGTGGTCACCCAACCCGGGTTTGATAAGAAGCCATGCCTAGAACGGGCTGTCCAAGTATTCCCCCGCATACCATTTGCCGAAGCTACGACTTTCAGGGCAGGAGGACTCAGCATTTGGCATCTGTGCGGGCTTTGCTCATTCTAGAATGGGAAATCTACCTCCGAGTTAGATGTAACTGCGCCTGCACAGTGGCTGCCATTGGTTATGGATCCAGGCACGGATTCGTGCCTAGTTTGCGTGGCATCGGTGGCATTGAAGCGACTCCAAGGTGCATCGTGGCCAGTGACAGTAAAGGATGGGGGATGCCAAGCTTTAGGTGAGATAGCGTGCCGATGCCAAGCAGTGATCTGCGCTGCTAAGTGTTGGCCTTCCTCATGAGGAACGTCTGCCTCCTTTGAATAGCCTAGAGGCAGGCGAAAGAGCGCCCAAGACACAATCGTGTGATATGTCGTTACCTTGAGGAATACCAGTTTGTGGTTGTCTCATTGGACCATTCCCCTCTCAGTCTTGGCTTGGATGGAAATGCAACTAGGAGATACCACCTAGGTTTTTGGGAGTTCGATATAAACGGCAAACGCGATAAGCTTGAACCAAGGAGGAGATACTGAATTCCTATTCGGCGTCGATTACGGTATACCACCGAGTGGCGCCCTCGGATTGGAACGGCGGTGTGGCTACTCCCCGGTCGTTCATCACCCAGGAAGCTCCGACTGAGGATGCAGGAAGATCACTTGATGTCATTTTTCCTTTCTTCCCTTGTCGTCTCGCGTATAAGTGTGATGGAGACAGCCCAGATGAGAGCACATAGGTTATGGCTAGATTGAACGTCTTGCTTGTAGGATTGCATCTTCACACTAAGCTCAGCTCAGCTGGTCACTAGGTACCTAATTAGGCCAACCGGCCCCGAACTCTACGTTTTCTGATAAACACTCAGCCGATTGCCCGCACCGCACATCTCGGCCGCGTTTCCGGGGCAGGCCATATTACAGTCCTCGTCGTCGACGAGCACGGAGCCGCTCTGCAGCTCGTCGCTGCAGTAGCACTCGCCGCCGTCTGATAGTTGGGATTATGTGTGTTAGTGCGTTTGATTCTCTGTTCTATTTACTTTCAATGTGGTTTGCTTGGGAAAAGGGGTGAAGAGGGGGACAATGGCTTCGCACTCTGAGGAGTTCAGGGGCAAGGCCAAAGACAAAAAGAGAGGAAGGGAACTCACACTCTAAACCAAACATGGTCTGTCCCTGCTGGTCTAGGCAATAATCGGCACATATCTCGACCGTCATATCGTCATAATCAACCACCAACGACTGGCTCAGCGCCCAGCGCCTGTAGCCTCAGTGTAACAGCCCCAGGCGTAATAAGTAGCCGTCGGCGTCGGTAGCGTCTCGGTTTTCGTCGGACTACTAGTCTCCACTGCAGTAGACGAGGCACTGACGCGCAGCGAAGACGTCAATAGCGCTCGCCCCGCCGCAGAAGTGGCCATCGGACCCGGTACAATTCAGGTTGCAGTTCTCATCGTCCACGGCGATGGCAGTAGTAGTATCGAAGACATCGGTTGCTGCGGGGTGAGTGGTCCATTCCCATTCAGTTACCCGTCGGGTCTGCTCTTCAATCTCGGCCGGGCAGAAAGGTAAACGGTTCAGTGTTGAACCGATGCCAAGCCTTCTGCCTGAGAGCCTCGATTTTTTCCTCGTAGGGGGCTCGCTCCTCGACCGTCAGCGCGTTGAAGCGGGTACCCGCTTCATGCCAGAAGTCATCAATGACAAGGTTTTCCGCCTTGATTTTGGCCCTCAGTTCTTCAGCAAAGAATTTCATGGGAACTTTTGGGTGGTACGCTGGAGGCCAAGCAAGGCTCCCGTCGGGAAAAATCCGATTGCGATCATATGCACTCTGAGGTACGTGGCCGGGGTTGAATATCCAGGGGATGACGGGCGCTGGACCACCAGGGATCGGCGGCGAGGTGAAGAAGGGGCTCGGCAAGGGTTGGGGCGGATGCATGGGGAGCTGTTGCGGGGCTGGTGGGAAGGGCCTAGTTGGAATGGCCGATGGACCGCGAGGTTCGAGGGGTTGCATTGGAGGCCGGTTGATGCTGGAATAAGGGTGTGCCCTGTGATTCCTGTTCTGGCTGTAGCTCCTCATGGCGGCAAGGTGAGCTCGGTGAGTATGCCTGAACTCATCTTCGGTCACGGTTCCGTGGTCTCGCTGTCGCTACAAGTCTTCCATGTGGTCCAACATAGCGTTGAGAAAATGGCCATCCTCCGCATCTTGTCGCTGCTGGACAGAACGACGTTCCATGGAGGATAGTCTGTGCTGCAGCTGCGCTGCCAATTTCTGACTTTGAAGTTCAAACCGAGCTTGAAGTTGAGGCACGACATACTTGGCCACTTCGGTGGTCATATCCGAATCCCAGCCTACCTGGGTACTCATCAAGTGCTTCGCCTCGGTATTCCCAGGTACTTCGAACCAGGACATGGACTGCTGTAAAAAGTCAACCCCCCCAACCAGGCATTGCCGGTAAACGAGTTTAAGCTCCTCGAAGCTCAGAGTATGGAGCTGTCCGCTCTCCTTTGCCTCTCGAACCTTGGCAATAAGCTCCAAAGGCTTGCTCAGCACACCGCCGGTAGCCTTCCTGATAGCTGGTTGGATAAGCTCAGGTGGCGACCATCGGATTACTTGGTATAGCTCAGCCTCGGTCAGCGACTTAGGGTTCGCTAGCGCCTTGCCCACAACATCGCCACGGCTGAGAAGAAGAGCCCGCTCGTCGTCGGTCAATTGGTCATTATGTTTCTCAGCTTTCTCGTAGAGACTCTTGGGAATCTCATAAGCCTTGTCCGGACCCCGAACCTCATATTGCTTCCTCTGCTCCTCAGTCGAGCGCGACATGCTAGAGGCAAGGGCAGCCTCGCCCTTGCGAATTTTCCGAGCGCCTTCTTCCGTGTTGGAGTCTAAGTCCCCGTCCAACCATTCTTCCGAGCCGGAGCCAGAGTTGGAGCCGGAATTATCGGCATCAGAATCCGTGCCGGACTCGTCCTTTTTCTCGTCCCTTTCCGCGTCCCTTATCTCGTCCCTTTTCTCGTCGCGTCCGTCATGATGAGTTAAGGCGCGTGGTTGGAAATGAAATCCTTCCTGATAAAATGGTGAGCTGTTGTTGCTTTTAGCCGGGGCTATTTCAGACGGGCTTGTGCGTAACTTTCCGGGAGAAGCTATTTGCTGAATTGCAAGCAAGCTGGAGAGGCAAGTCTTTGCAGCCTGCGTGTCGGGTTCGAGGAAATGGGAAGGAGCGGTGTCGTGGTGAAAGGGTCTGTGCACATCACCTGATTTGCACCCAACCACCATCTTTCGGGTCCGCGCAAAGTAAACAGCCTGGGTGGGATGCAGCTGCAGGGGTTCCGCCGCGAACTGTCCAGTAAACAACTACTCCGTACTCCCGATGTTACTCTTCCTCTTCCTGTCATAATCGATTCAGTACTCGGAACAACAACGAGTTGAATTGGCCACGAACATGAAAAGCGGGAAGAAAGAAGAAGAAGCAGACAGATTTGCGGGTTATCAGGTAATTATTGCTCGTGGCATATCGTCTTCCGTATTTTGTATGCTGTTAGGGCAGGGGAGAAGGGTGCGCATGCCAAGCCGGCGTGTGACTCAAGCGGCTGAGAAAGACCACAATAGCAGACGGTATATCATAGTTAACGAGATAACATTCGGGCAACTTTCCAACCTCTGTTGCTCGGCCTCAACTGTCCTCCATCTCCCCTGATCCCCACATATGTCTTCTGCTCAATGATAGGAGTAAGATGGCTCGTCTCCCTTCGACACCCGATGAGATCCTCGCATCAAGCCGGTTTGACCCGGACTTCGAGGCCACATGGAAGGCCCAAGGCTCCCCGTCCGGGGATCCACCATGCGATATTCCGACGCTGAAGAGCATCATGGAGAAGCATTTCCCATCCATCCAGCAGAAAGCCACAGCTTGCCGGCCTGCAGGTGTCGTACAAGCCGAATACCTCATACCCCTTGAGACTGGTTTTGAGTCCCGCACCTTGGTGTGTCACGCAGCCCGGGATGTGGAGAAAACCAGAGATAAACTCTCTCCCATTGTCGTTCTCTTCCACGGGGGTGGGAACTGTATCGGCTATCCAGAGTTAGAGCTCGATCTCGCCTACCAGCTCGTGCTCACACACAATGCTACAGTCATCTGTCCCTCGGTGCGCCAGGCACCCGAACACCCCTTTCCGGCGAGCATCAACGATGCCTGGGCTATCCTGCAATACATAGGTACCCAAGCAGGAAGGAGCGCCGACAAACAGAGCGGACCATCCCTGCTTCCACCCAATGCCTCAGCCTCAGCCGGCTTCATAGTCGGTGGCTCGTCGTCCGGTGCTCATACGTCGGGTGTGCTCGCACGCCTATATCTCGACGAGGAGCCCTCGCCGCCGCTGACGGGGCAGTTCCTCTCGTGCGGGGCATACGTCAACCCGTCTGGCGTGCCGGCCAAGTTCAGGGAGGTATACTTGTCGCGGGAGCAGAACGCGGATGCCCCTGTGCTGACGCAAAGGTTTCTGCGGCTTTTCCAGGACGCGGAGAAGCCTGATACGGGGTCGAGGCTGTGGTCGCCCATGTGGGATTATCCGGATTGTCTTGGATTGATGAAGACCAAAATGCCGCCGGCGTACTTCCAGGCTTGTGGGCTGGATCTGTCGCGGGATGATAGCTTGATATATGAGAGGGTGCTGCGGGAGGAGTGCGGTGTTCCGACCAAGATGGATCTGTATAGCGGATTTCCACATTGTTTCTGGAATTCATTTCCAGAAATGGAGGCGAGCAAGAAGAGACTGAAGGATAGTGTTGAGGGGATTGGGTGGCTTTTGGGTCGGATTGGTGCAAATGCCAGTGGTTAGGACTTGGTGAGGCCTGCTGTGTTCCCTGCAGAGCTGGACGATCAATTCTAATCAAGATGTGTGATAACAAGCTCGAGGGACTGATAAAAATAATCCATTGAGGCACAGCTCGCATCTCGCTGCCTGATTGTGACCCAGCCACACCAACAGGGGTTATTAAAACCGGCCCATCTCCGCAGTTTGTCAACAATCAATCCCAAATTCCAACCAAAACCAGACCAAAGAGTCAAGCGGCGACCGAGAACCGATTGAAGATGAAGTCTGGTATCGGTCGCCCAGTGGTGGCGTCAATCGTGCCTGGGCAGCAGCACGAGATCGATACAGGAGCGGATGCACCGAGGGAGTGTTGCGGGGTGTGCGACATAATCCTCGACGCAATGCTCAGCGCTCGAGACTTGGGAAACAATCAAACCTGGGAACTGGGCGGCGGCTCCGAGATCCTCAACAGCTCCGAGTGCGAGGCACACAATGCATTCTTCGGGTCCTTCTTACATGCCGAGCCCAATCACGACAGCAGGTCGATGTCCATCTGCTTGTACAAGGGCCGCGTTTTCCTGTATGTGACCAGGACCGGCAAGGACGGCCAGCGATGGACGAGTTCACCAGAAGAGTTTCTATTGCTTCAGCCATCTGCTGGTACCCAAGGCGTCTGCATGGGGAGATCGGTGGACAGGAACTATGTCAGCACCAACCTCATCCGGCAGTGGATGTCGTACTGCGAAGATAACCACGGATCCGCCTGCTCGTCCGCGGGGCGGCGCCCATCCATGTCCATCTCATGGTTCGTCGACACGGAGACAAACTGTCTGGTGCCGGCACCCGAGGGTTCTCGCTACGTGGCGTTGAGTTACGTCTGGGGCAAGGTTCCGATGTTAAAGGCCCTCAAGGCCAACGTGCTGGCACTGCAGAAACCGGGTGCCCTCAGCCGAGAGTTCGCCGCCGAGATCCCGTCCACGATCCGACATGCCATGAGTCTCGTGAGATCGTTGGGCGAGAGGTATCTATGGGTTGATTCCCTATGCATCGTCCAAGATGACGAGGAGTCCTTCCGGCTCCACATCCGACATATGGCGTCTATTTTCGAAGCCGCTGCTCTCACAGTAGTTGCGGCTGACGGTACGGACGCGAACTATGGACTGCATGGACTCAGGAACACCTCAGTGGCAAGGTCCCTCCCGCCGGTGTTGCCTCTGGGCGAGCAGATTGGAATCACGACTAGACTCTGCGGCCTCGTGCGCCGATCAGCCTGGGCCACACGAGGCTGGACACTGCAAGAGCACCTGTTTTCTAGGCGGATGCTTGTGTTCATTGATGGATCTGTACGGTGGTTCTGCTGCGAGAACACATACTATGAGGATGTTGATTCACCGCTGGATATCGATCCCTCAACCACTGGTTTCGACGGTGGAGACCACGCTGAGGGGCGCTCCCTTCAAGAGCTATCCCTCAACTATCCCGACTTGTCGAGACTTGTCAACTTACTTGCCGACTACGGCGGAAGGCTGCTCACCTACGAACAAGACGTCATACCAGCCATCTTGAGCACTTTCCAGGCTCTAAACAGGGCCTTCCCAAGAGGCTTCATCCACGGTCTCCCAGTGTCCTTCCTGGATGCAACGTTGATATGGCGGCGTCGTGGGAGCCCATTAAAGCTTCGAAGGTCACCGTCGGATTCTCAAGATGGCTGGCCGCCAAGCTGGACGTGGGCCGGGTGGAAGGGCCGGATTCACTCCCTATGCTGGACTTCCAAAAACTACATCAAGAACCCGACTTTCAATATGGCAACAGCACACTGGAAGCCCTATCAGGCCATCCCCTTCCTCAAATGGCACACCTGCTCAGCCGTAAATTCGGAACAACGTCAGATCCAGCATCAGAACGAGTGGCATGAGTTCAAGGTGTCATACATGGGGAAGGCAGACGGGCTTCCTCCCGGCTGGCATTATCAGCGGGAAGGAATGGAGGCTCAAGGGGAGGAGTCGGAAAAGCCGTACCAAGACATGAGCCGGTTCCGCGATCCGCTCTGCCCCGTCGACTCCGAGGCGGATCTGCAAACGCCGTATTTCTACACGCACGACTCGAGCCCGGGGATCAAATTCTGGCACCCGGTCCCCATCGGCCGGGGAGACGCAGAATCAACCCTCCCGCAAGCTGGGTACGGTAGATATCTCTGCGCGAAGACACAGCAGGCGCGGTTGTGGGCTGCCCGGCCGCCGCAGAACTGCTCGTTCCCTCTTGCGGTGTCTTACCAGGGACCTGACAGGTTTGTGGCACCCTTGTTCAGCACCGTCCTGGGCGTTGAGATTGTCCTGAGGGATGGCGCTGGGTCCGACGTCGGCGAGCTGTCGATCGATGGCGTGGATGACCTTGAGCATGTCAAGGGGTACGAGGCCGTGGAGGGTGAGAGCGGGTATGCGTGTGATCTGGTTGCTATATCCCGTGGGTTTGACTTTGCTGAGCCTATGGTTCCGGAGAGGGAGACGTATACTTTTTATAATGTCTTGTGGGTTGTGTGGATTGATGGCGTTGCGTATCGCAGAGGGGTTGGCCGGGTGATAAGGGGAACATGGGAAGGTTTGCAACGGGAAGACATTGGTCTGATTCTTGGATGAAGAAGAGCAACCACACAAACGACACTCTGTCAGGCTCAACCGGGAGGCCTCGCGCTCAACAGTTTGTGTTTTTGGGGTGGTTTCTCCTCATGCAGAAACAATAAGTACCTTGATGTCCAGATTAGTGTACTCTTGTCATAGCCAACCAGCGTAAAGTGGCATGATCCGGATGCTCGATTGCCGGCTGAACAGTTAGTACTGGCTTATCATTGTTAGATAAGGCGATCCCTCCCACTCATGCACCGCTACGACTATCTGGGTCGTCGAAAGCGCCAGCTGAGTTCATAAAAATCCCGACAAAACACCTTACACAAACACACACCTGCAATGGCCCCAATCTCAGCCACGTGGACTCGACTCGCCTCCAGTCCGCGGCTCCAGCGCTCGTCGCAGGCCCTCTCAGTGCTCGCCTCCCGAGCATACATCTTCGGCGGTGAGCTGCTTCCCCGACAACCAGTCGACAACCAGCTAGACGTCGTTGAGCTACACCCAAACGAAGGAGAGTCAGCCGTGAGCAAGACGCTCCCCGCCTCAAGCAAAGCGCCATCGCCCCGCGTCGGATCGCCCAGCACGGCCACCCACGATGCACTCTACCTCTTCTCCGGCCGCGGCGGCCTCTCAATGATGCCCATCGCGGAGAACGGCGCCCTCTGGCGCTACACCCCGGCCCGAGACACATGGGACCTGATCGAGCCAGCCGATCCCTCGGCCCCGTTCCCCGCCGGTCGGAGCTATCACTGCATCGCGTCGGACGGCAGCATCACCATATTTGTCCACGCCGGCTGCCCCGAGACGGGTCGCCTGTCCGACCTATGGGCCTTCGACATCGGCTCCAGGGCCTGGACCGAGCTACCTGCTGCCCCGCCCCCGGCGCGCGGGGGAGCATCGGTCGCGTTCCTTGATGGGAGGCTGTATCGCATGAACGGGTTCGATGGAGAGACGGAGCAGGGCGGTGCCCTGGATGTGTATGACACCGATACGCGTGCTTGGTCGACTGTGATGTTCCGGCCCGACGGCGTCGACGGGCCTGAGCCTCGCAGTGTGTCGGCTCTTGTTGCGGTCAAGGTGCGGGCGAGGGGGCATCTTGTCACCATGTTCGGGGAGCGGGATCCTAGCGCGCTTGGTCATGCGGGAGCTGGGAAGATGCTCGGTGATGTGTGGGCTTTTGATGTGCTGGAGCAGAAGTGGGAAAAGGTCGAGACGCGGGGAGATGGGCCTGCGCCGAGGGGTTGGTTTGATGCGGATGTGGTGCGGGATGATGGGGATGAGGACGCTATAATTGTCCATGGGGGACTTGCTGAGGATAACTCCCGGCTGGGCGATGTCTGGAAGTTGCACATCTTTTAGTTCCGGTACTGTTCACGAATAGCAAATCAATTAGTGATGGCGATATTGAAAATGCGACCTGGTTGACAACCGAGGCGAAAGGTGATACCGGCAGCGCTTTCCGCTCTTCGTGTTTATGTAGGTATAGACGTAGCCCATAATTATACATTTGTCTTTTCTGCTATGCATCTTGTGGCCATGCGCATTTTATCTCGCTATCATCCCTAGAAAACCTGCGTGGCTGCTCTTGCCATGTGGCTGTTGATTGGCTCCCTTGCCACCCCACCCGGCTTGGATCAACATTCCAGATCGAACCACGAATTGAGTTCGGTTCCGAAATCGCTCAACACTCCTCCCTCTCGTTCCAAAGCTTCAACACGCACGTATGAACAGCCTGGGTTACTCCTGTTTGGGAACCTAGAAGTCAGTCATCTATGAGTTCCCATGGAGAACCCAAGGTTATCAGCAGAGTCATCAATCCACCATGTCCCCGACGACACCACTCACGAGCCATATATCCCGCTCCTGGACATGACCGATCGTGTCTCCAGCGACGACGACGACAACTCCCAGACCATTTCAACCGGTGTCGATAAGAAGCTCAGAGTACAGCTTTACACGTCGCACTTCCTGTCGACATGGAACTCCCGGCTGTTCGAGTTCGGTGCTGTTCTCTTCCTAGCCTCCATCTTCCCAGGCACGCTACTGCCCATGTCGGTGTACGCACTCGTCCGCAGCGCTGCCGCGATCGTATTTGCGCAGCCAATTGGCTCTTGGATCGACCGGGGGGATCGCCTGGCCGTAGTGAGGGTCTCTATCGTCGGCCAGCGCGTTGCTGTGGCTGCCAGCTGTGTGGTCCTTTGGATCTTGACATTGGAAATCACAAACGCCGGGACGACCTGGACCTTGGTTGCGGCACTCATTCTGCTGGCCTGCGTCGAGAAGCTGTGCTCAGTAATGAACCTCATTTCAGTTGAAAGAGACTGGGTAGGCCATTCCCATATTCTTACCCGGCCGCAGAGCTGAACTTACGTTCGCAGGTCGTCGTGATAACAGAAGGAAAGCAAGGTTCCCGCCAAGGTTCGTTGAAGCACCAGAACACCCAGGTTCTCCTAATAATAACCTTCCAGTCCTCAATGCGCAAATGCGCCGTATCGACTTGTTATGCAAACTACTTGGTCCCCTGGCTATCTCTTTCGTGGACATGGCTTCTACACGTGTTGCCATTTGGACCATACTTTGCATCAATGTTCTCTCTGTGTTTGCCGAGTACATATGCATCTCGAGGGTGAGCTCCCCCTGCTGCTTACATTGAACTCGCTAACGCACCCTTAGGTCTATTCCGCTGTCCCAGCTCTGCGACGGCCACTTCCTGTCGACACTGAACATCCAGACCGACGCTCTACCGAGTCCCAAATGTGCTGTTCCTTGAAGAGCATTCTCCCAATTTCCCCCCTCGTTCACTACTTTAGACACTCCGCCCTCTTACCGTCGTTTTCTCTCGCCCTACTATACCTCACAGTCCTATCTTTTTCTGGCCAGATGATCACGTTTCTCATGTCAGTCGGCTACACGTCTTTCCATGTTGGCATCATCAGAACACTCAGTACGGTGCTCGAGGTCAGCGCGACGTGGGTGGCACCCCACCTCATGGCGCGCATCGGGACCGTTCGAGGGGGGCTGTGGAGCTTGAGCTGGCTTATGATCTGGTTGGCGGCGGGGGTCAGCTGGTTCTTCGCCGACTCGCACAGCTCAACACCGGACGCTCGGGTATCAGCAGCGGGCCTGGCTGTTTGCGTGGCACTAAGTCGCCTCGGACTCTGGGTGTTTGATTTGTGTGCTCAGTCATTGATTCAAGAAGTGTGTTGGACCCCTGGCCCGCGGCCTGAAACCCATCAAAACCTCTTGCTGATTGCTAATGAATAGCAGGAGGTGGAAGCTGAATACCGGGGCACCTTCTCGACTGTCGAAGCAGCTTTCCAGAACCTCTTCGAACTGGCCTCGTTTGCCACGACCATCGTGTTCTCGCGGCCGGAACAGTTTCGGTGGCCGGTACTCATCAGTGTCGTGGCAGTCTACACTGCCGGAGGCATGCACGCCTTATTTGTGCGGAAAAGGCGTGGACACCTGTTCCACTCCCCGCCCTGCATGGGCTGCAAGCCTTGACGGCATAGCTTCATGACGATGATATATCCTGGTCTAACGGGATCAAATTGGTTAATTACATATCACCTCTTCTTTCTCGAAGCAGATCCAGCACTTCCTCCACGAGATTGCCGTTGCCCTTTGCTGCTTGGACGATATAGTTCTTGGCCTTAAACTCGCCGTCCTCCTCTTTCTCCAGCAGCAGGTTGAGAATTGCAACCCCCGTTTTCGTTGGTCAGCGCTCTCCTGATGTCGTCCGGCTCCGTTTGCAATAGCGTTTCCAGCTTCTTCAACTCGGCGTCCACCACACGCCTTAACCAATCGCGCATATCTGCATCTGCCCGTCTGACCGCCTTTTTCGGTGACCTTCACTTCATTCTTCCGCTTCGTTAGTAGCATCTCCAGCATCTTCCTACCAGTATGGTGATTTCCTGCCACCTCCTCCACCACAGCTTCTGTGATCTCACACCTTTCTCCCCACCCGTCTAGTAACACACCCATGCATTCCAGGCCATCCCAGTTCTTCGCGGCCGCTTTAAGCATTGCCTCTGATATCTGGAAATTCTGACCGTACCTGGTCATGAGTAGACTCACATTATCGCGGGCCTGAGACCTGTTCTGGAGAGCCGATATCATCACGTCGTCTGTGAGCCTGAAGGCCCGGCATAGTCTCTTTAAGAGCGATTCCACACTGTCCACCGGCCAATTTTCACTCCCCAATACTGCCTTGGCAAGCATCTCGGCAACCTCAACCGATTGACCTCTTTTCTCCACCAGCAGTTCGATTATCGATTGACCAGAAGAATGAAATACGGCAATGTTGGCCATCGTTTGCGTGATTTCAAACTCGTAGCCCCGCTTGTCCAGCAACACTTCCATGATCTTCGTTCCCCTGAAACTGCTCTCAATTGCCGCCTCGGCCACCTCTTCTGTACTCTTGAACTCGTCGTCCCGCTTTTCGAATGACAGTTCCATCATCTCCTCGGTGGCCAGGGAGGACGCAGCCGCCAAGACCACATCTCCGGTCACTTTCGCTTCGGGTTGATCTAGTAGCAGAGAAAAAACTCTCGGACTCCCGTCTGCTGCCTCAATCAGCCAGTCGTGGATATACATCGAGTTCAACGTTATGCCCTCAATCAGCCAGTCGTTCTCGGGAGCCACCGAAGGATCTGGGCCAGATGATCTTGCCGCCATCTCGAGTATCATCTCCGACAGCCATACGATATCAAGGTTTGTTGCGAGCCTCCACACCGGCTCCGACACCGGCCACCGCACCAGCCTCGTCGTCGCCAGCCCTCCCAAATGTATGCACAACAGCTCCACCTTCCGGCGCATCTGCAAGAACGATAGTTGTCAGCAATGACTCTTTCTCTCGCAGAGGTGGCTGCCAGCATACATCAACCGTGTGTGTCTTGACCAGCTCAAAGAATGATACCACGCTTATCTGCGGCTTGTGCTTGTTGAAGGCGCGGATGAACCTGTCGTTCAGGTTTCGCAGGTAGGGAGTTGGCTCCTGCTCGTCGTCGACCTCGAGGTCGTGGATAAACTGGTTGTTAGCCTGGCCCTGGGTGAGTTCCTTCAGTCTCCCGGCCTTGAGACCCAGGTGTGGGACTCCGAAGAAAACCAAGCCAAGTGTCGATTTATAAAAGTCTTGGTTGCGATCTGTATTGATGGTTGTTTCATTACCACCATCGTCCAGGGACAGTGCTATGGCCTGTAGGATGGTTAATCACTTGCACACCAACCGAAACGAGCAGAAACGAGGAATGACATCGCCTCTTTGATGAGCAAACCTCCGAGACTGTGCCCGATGGAGATTACAGGCCGTCGACAAGTCTATACAAGATGTCAGAAACAGGGACCTTGTTGACGTGGCCCAGGAAGACATCACATTCGTAGCTCCTCGAAACGTGTTGAAAGAGTCCAGGAAGGATTTGGCAAGGTGTTGGATGGAGTATCTTGCATCGTCCCGTTGGATCGCGGTGTTGTATCCGTAGAGGAGGATACGAGCGTTGGGGATGTCTTTGTGGAGAAAATCGCGAAGCCAGACTTGATCTCCGCCTTTGGCTTGGAATGAACCGATCGGATGGCTTCCCAGGCCCGGCAGGGCGACGATGCTATAATTTTTTGGGTTTCCTTAGCAAACTCGTCATGAATTTTTGGAGTGGCACTTGGCACCACTTACTCAATGACACTGTCCTGTCCATCGTGGAGAGGAGTGATGTCAGGGAATGTCGAATCAGTCACATATCTCAGCCAGAAGCTTTCCATAGATGCCCTCAGGTACGATTATGGTTGCCGTAGAGAATATCTGAGAGGATCGCGCGAGAGTCAATCTAAGGCTAGCAGCCGAGTTGAGTGAGCAAACTGATGCGATATCTTGTTGGAGGGCCTCCCTCGACGTGTCGCTCGATATCCCGAGGATACGGTAGCATCGCGATCGCGGCTGTGGCTGTGGCTGTAGATTGAAACGGGACAACACCACCGATCGAAGATAAAAAACCGCCGGAATCAGACCCGCGAGAATGAGGAGTGCGAGGGAATATTCAGTCTTGAGATCGTCTGAATACGACGACATGTTTATATAGAATTGGTGATATAATTAGTGACTCGGTGGAGGCTCGACGTGGATCCCCGGAGCGAGGTCGCCTGGAAGAAAAAGGGGCTGCAGTCTGTGAACCGTCGTCATTGTTGGCGCTGCCAGGTAAGGTATATTATCTTCTTCAGCATTGGAAATGCCAAAGGCTCCCGCGGACCACACAGATCGGGCGGCACCCTCACCGCTCCCCACAGCCACATGCTGCTGCCCAAAGCCTGGTTGTGACCACCATCACTGCATGGCCTCGAATGATTGGTTTGTCCGCGATGGCACATGCAGAACATAAATGCATGCACTGTTCTTCAGCTGCTCCTAAGGTATACTGCATAGTACA